>NW_004949100.1:5569022-5574971 GCF_000317375.1 Microtus ochrogaster | reverse complement strand
CTCAGGCAGTTCAAATTCCAGGAGCTACTGGAAACTCATTCAATTTTGTTCCTAGACTACACATGTAGACACAGATGCTCATAATAACCCAAAAGTACACTACAGAGCATGCAGCAAACATTTGTATGGATCCCCTCTAGAGGTTTAAGAGCCCACATAACATGGGGACTGAATCCAAGGTCAAATGTCACAGACTACACGGTCAATCAGATGCTGTATCAGCCTATGGCATCGTCTTTGGAAACATGTTTATCATTTATTTCGCCTTTTTCCATCATAATATTGGCAAAGGACTGACAGGTTTTACTGGGAAATAATAGAGTGTAACTTTCTAGTGGAATTAGCAAATTCTGGAAGAGAAGCTACAATGATGATTAGTCTTTCATTTTTGAAGCTATAATCTTCCAACCTGCTACGTACTACTTCATCACATTAAATCTGTGCAAAAAGTATCTGTAGTATTTCTTCTTCTTCCTACCTATATGTAGCATGGATGTTTGTGAGTCACATCTTTGTAAACAGAAATGCATACATATCGTAATATTGTTTCTATTTGTGTACAAGAGAAATAGTAGACAGGGCAGCAGGATTCTCACAGTGCCAGTGTGTATTTCATGTCATGTGTCCTGCTTTTGCAGCTATTACAGAGTCTTGCCTACCCACCATCCTTACTTCGTTTCTAAGGGTGGGACTCTGCATATCATACTTCTGTCTTACTAACCAACTTTCTGTTAGACTATTAATCATGGACGCTAGAAGGAACGTGAAGGAGAATAAAGAGGAAGGAATGATTCTCTATTGTTCGTTTCCTGTTTACTTTTAGCTACCCTCAGTGATATCCAGCAGCACTTCTTCATTCTGACAATAAGAGTCAGGATGAAGAATAACAGCAATAATTAATTCCAATGTGCAGTTGTTCTAACACCACCAGACTCATGTCTTTATCAAGCCCATCCCCTCGATAGAAATGTCAGTCACTTAATACACTTGCAGCGTCCCGCCTCCTCATTCAGACACAACCACATGGCTTATGGAGCACCTGCCTCATCTCGGGTCTGACTTGTAGCTTTGTGCAGCCCATCCTTCACCACTCAGCTTTCAATCATGCTTCTCCTTTGCTTTGTTAGTCTTGTTCCAGGGGTGGAAGCTGCTTCTCATGGATACTGCACCTGTGACAACTTATCGTACTCCTGTTGTATTTCAATTTCTGTTCATTAAATGGTCACTAATGATTGATATCATTTCTTTCCTTTAAATCATTGGTGTACACTCTGGAAGCTGAATGAATACTAACTGATGAATATGGTCTACTTGATGTCTCTTACATGAAATATCATATAAGAATTTGTCCTGTTTTATGGCTAATTCTTTGACTTATCTCATCGTCTTTTTCATAGTGGATATGCAAGAACTTTAAAGTAGGTCACAGTAAAACAAAAAACAAAAAGAAACTGTAATTGTGTTTATTCTATTTTAAATGTCTAAAAGGTGATAAGATATTATCACTGAGTATAAATTAAATAAACAAAAATCCTACATATATTATCATATTTTTCGATGCTTTCATTAATTTTGCATTGTCTCTAAGTCACAGTCACGAAAGTGATCTATGAGGTCAACAGAGAATCCGTGTCTAGTAGCATTATATTTTAAAACACTTACCACAGCATAATTTGACATATAAACTACCCATTTTGCCACAAATAAAATACATAAAATATACTTAAAATATAGATTTAATGTTAGTTGCCTGTGTTATTTTCAAGATGTTGAAAATGAAATTATATTTATAATAGCATTATTTGTGACCTAAATTGAATTTACATGTCTTAGCTTTAGCATACATTTCCAGGAAGCAAGAAAGCAACGTTACTTTATTTTACTTTTATACATTATTGTAAATGGGAATTGGCAGGATAAAGTACTATATTGTTTCAATATCTCTCCTACTTTCCTCTGAACTTCTAATCAGTTCTGGTTTTGCTTAACATAAGTACAGTTATTCATTTTTAAACTCGCAAATGACTTAAATTGGTTATTTTTCATTCCACTCCACAAATTGGCATATTGTCTTTAGTTTCTTATCTTGCTCCCTTCCATTGATCTAGGAGCAGGAGGGAAACTCACACTCACACAGTGGAATATTCATCCCCTGAATGGTGGAGAATTTGTGCTGTGGGCAACCGTAGAGAAACCATGGTGACTACTATTCTGTGTTCTGGAAATGGTAAACATTTATTCGGAGCTGGTTAAGGGCTGAAGGGGCTCTCAACAACCTTTTTTTTTTTTCTTCTTCTTTTATGTGAAAAATAAGAAAAAGTAACAGAGTGTTGTAACTCTGACCAAAACAAGGAAAATTGTGAGCCTAGTGATAATGATAACCTTCGAGACTGGAATTATATTTTAGTTGCCAACTAATGTTTTAATAAAAGAAATGTAATAAAAGAAATATAATAAATGCCTATCAGTTTTTCTCTTTTTTTCCCCCTTTTTTAAGAAAGTGATTCACCACAGCCTCTCAGGCAATGCCTTAAAATTGTCATTGTGGACCAAATATTTCATGTGCTCTGTGTCTAAGACAGTTATGAACTCCCCAAGGAAAATGTTATGATTGCCTCTGAATTTGTCTGCATTCAGAAAGAAAGGCTTTTTTTTTTTCTAAATTCATGATTTAAAAAAAATCGTAAAGGTCTACAAGAGCTAGTTCCAGGACAGGCTCCAAAGCCACAGAGAAACCCTGTCTCGAAAAACCAAAAAAAAAAAAAAATCGTAAAAACTAAACTGAAGTGGTGGTTCTCAATCTGTGCGTCACGACCTCTTTGGGGTCATCACAAATCAGATAGCTTCCATATCAGATATTTACATTATGATTCATAACAGTAGAAAAATCACAATTGTAAAGTAACAACAAGATAATTTTATGGATTGGGGTCACCATAACATGAGGAACTATATTAAAGGGTCACAGTATGAGGAAGTCTGAGAATTATTGCTCCAAGGGTTTCATCTCTATAGATAGGAATTACAAGTAACTGGACGGGAGATCTTTAAGAGGTAGAAAAGGCAGAAGTTTCTCACAGTTTGAAAGTTGGATTTTAAGCAAATATGTGAAGGTTTTTCCTTCAAAACGTAACTTGTGAGGCTAAATCATTAGGGTTATATATTGCAGAAAATCCACACAGCATCTATGTGGAATAAACAACAGACTGGACTGATAGTAGCAGGCCAGTAAGGAAAAAGTAGAAGCAAATTCTTTTGGTGTTATCTGCGCCATTTGTTATTCCTGGTCTTTGTACAGTATGGAACTTCACAGGAAATGCCAGCATCTGCAGGTGCTATTGCAAAAGTCAGACTTAATTTTATTATAACTCTGGAGATTATCTCAGAAGCTCTAAATCAACTAAATGTAAAAGTATTTGGGGGAGGAACCCCTTGCAAGCTGTAGACTATCTAACAATTACCAGTTCAAGGCACGGAAAACTGTCTTTCAAATTGCTGAGCAGGATGGGAAACAAGATACTCACCAAACAATAGAAGCTGCTGTCTTTGCTCTTGGTTGCCTCTCAGGATTGGATGGTAATATCAAATGGATGAATAATGTCATAGAATATTATTTTAACCAGGTTAAAAATGTGTTATAGTTTTTTTTATGCCGTGGAATATGGCTCTAGCTGTGTAAAGGTGTGTTACATTCATTTACGCTGCATTTCTTTAACCCTTGTTTGTGCTGCATTTGTTTGATTATGAAGAGATGTGTTGCATTTGTTTCACCTTGCCTGCCTAAGGCACCTGATTGGTCTAATAAAGAGCTGAAAGGCCAGTAGCTAGGCAGAAGGAAGGACAGGTGGGGCTGGTGGGCAGAGAGAATAAATAGGAGGAAAGAGTTCAGACCTGAAAAGAGAGGAACTAGAGGAGGAAGGGAAAATGAGGGGCACACCTGGGACAAGAATTTAGGCAGATGCCAGCCAACAGACACAAGAAAGAGTGAAAGTAAGATATACAGAAGAAAAGAGAAATTTAAAAGCCCCATGGCAAAACGTAGATGAAGAGAAACGTTTTAATTTAAGTTGAAAGAGCTAGCCTGAAAGGAGCTAAATTAACATCAAGCATTTGTATATAAGTCTCCATGTCTTTATTTGAGAGCTAGAATATAAAAAGCCTGGCATAAATATACCACAAATTTGAAAAACAGGATGTAAGAATACAGCTCCGACTAACCTGGTGGCTTCTTCACTGAGGACTAGCTTTCATGGTAGTGTCAGAAAGTGGTAGCAAGCTACCAAGGAAGAAAAGCAATCAATAGCCCAATACTTGTATAAATGCTGTAAAATGCAACAATGATGGGCTTGGCCAGATAGTCCCAGGAGTGAGACTTACATGATAGCCCTAGTAAACATGCTATGAAGGAAATTTTATAAGACCTCACATTCTGGCAATCAATGAGTGGTGAAGAAGGGAGAACCAGTTATCTTCAGGAAGAGACTCTGATAGGTTATCCACTCAAGATGTCAGCCCTAAACACAGACACATGTGAACACTAAATGTACTAATTGTATATATTTCCTATATATGATTGGTATACATTTTACCTACATGCTATGGATATTTCTATACATGATATATGTATTTATAATTATATATAATTATACCTTAATATTCATGGGGTAAGTCTTATATATTATGCAATATAACAATATGTGTATATAGTATACATCTATATTTATATATTTCATATATGCACACACATATGTGTGTGTATGGATGTGAAAAGGTCTTGAATCTGAGGAAGTAGGAATCATGGGACCAGTTGACTGGAAGATAAAAATACAGAAATTATGTAGATAAAGTATTCATCTATGAAATTCTCAAAATAATTATTTATTTATGTAGTAAATATATTGTATATTAAATATAAATACATACATATACTAAAAATAAAAAAGATTTATGAAGGAAGTTTATCTAGAGAAATAGTGTAGGTCATCTTTGTTATATTTTGTTGCTGGACAAATCTATAAAACATTAACAGTAATTTCAGAGTGGAAGAAAAAGACTTGAAATTGTTTTCCCAGTCTTCTCACTGGACAGATAAAATAATATCTATCCGGTTTTGAGAATAAAAACACAGCTGTCAAAAGATATAAAGAAATTATCCTTGGTCACATGTGAAAATGGAAAGTAGAAGAAAACACAGATTTTTATGTCTTTCATTTCTATAAATTTTCCACTCTTAATTTTGATTCCTTAAAATATACATTGTTAGGCTATCTAATGAGCTGTATCCAAAATTCACTCTGAATAACTCTAAGGTCCCCTAAAATTATCTCTCCCTTTGCTTCTAATTTTAAGGTTATGAAAAACATGAGGTCCAAATTTCTTATCTGTTACTCCTGTAAATACCTTCATTTGACTTAGACTGACAGTTTTGAAAATGATTGATTGACTCCGAAAAGCAATGATAAAAATGACAGCCTTACATGTTTTGAGCCATTTAAATTTCTAAGGAATAAAGTTGTTAACGTCACAGCAGTGGTCAAGGAGTACAAGTCCACTAGTGTCTTCCAGGGTACTCTTCTGCTAACTTCCCAGTCTTCGCGGAACACTGACGACACTTCTTAAAAATTCTTCAGAAATTTCAGGAACACAGAATTTCATTTCAGGCATGACTGTATTTTATTATGAGCTCTGTGTCGCCCTATTAATTCACCAGTATGACCTAAGATGCTGATAATTTATTCTAGAACATTACAAAGTCTTCATATTGCTAATATCAGGTCTCAGGCCACACACACACACACACACACACACACACACACACACAAACATATACATGTATTTTCCCAAGATATTTTCATATCAGCTATGACTGATTTTCTAATGAATCATAAATTCTTGAATCCTCCAGATTTATCTCATAACGTTAAATGGACTGGTGGTTTGAAAGAAAAT
>NW_004949100.1:5559532-5568429 GCF_000317375.1 Microtus ochrogaster | reverse complement strand
TCTTATTTGGCTAACATGTCCATATAATAGTGCCCTAACACAGTCAATTTTAAAACATAAAATAAGTCTTAAGGAATGATATTCTCTCTTCTTAATTTGGATTTGGTTCTCAATTATCTGCTCCTAACTCATACCTAGGTTTCTTATCACTTAAGATGAAATAATTATAAGTACCACACTTGTATGATGCAAGTTAAAAATGAATTGTAAGAAATGTATCTTATATTATTTAATCTTGATAATTAAATAACATTATGATCTCATGGAGAAAACAATGAAATCACCCAAAAGGTAGAACTCATTTTTTTTTTTTTTTTTGGTTTTTCGAGACAGGGTTTCTCTGTAGCTTTGGTGCCCATCCCGGAACTACCTCTTGTGACCAGGCCGGCCTCGAACTCCCAGAGATCCGCCTGCCTCTGCCTTTGCCTCCCGAGTGCTGGGATTAAAGGCGTGCGCCACCACCGCCCAGCCTAGAACTCATTTTTTTAAAATGTGGTATAGATAACGCGTTGTAGAATTATGATCTTAACTCTGGGGACTTGGACTTTGACCACCTAATTTTGAGGGATTCTCTACAGGAGCACATTGTACTGGACCAGATACATAGTAATGGTTGGTTTTATTCCCTTATAATTTAATTCTAGAATGTGTTGGTAAAAGATGTTTTAGTCATCAGATTCACTACTATATACTACATTAAGTGTATTTGTGTGTGTGTGTAATTTTGTTCAGTTGCAAAGTAAAATTACATATCTGGCATTATTATATTAAATAAGATGATCCATATTTAGAAACCACCTGCTTCTCCCATGTGCAGATCTTATATTTTAATTTATACATTTATATAGATATATGAGAGTGGGTATAGGTCATGGAACTAGAAAGGAGGGCATGAAAGGGGAAATTTTGAAGAGAGGAATGAATGAGACATGAAATTGGAAAGATGATGCTGGGGAGGAAGCCCTAGAAGGGGAAGGAGGCAGAGGGGTGTGGTGGAGCATTGCGATGGAGATGAATCAAGAAGGACAAATTATGCATGGAATTGAAGTAATGAAATCAACTTCTATGTATGCTGATTAAACAAACACATTCAAAATGAGACAATAAATAAGTCGAGTGGTTTAAAGAATAGGGATGATAAAACACATAATAAATAGACTGAAGTATTGGTTAAATTTATTCTGAAGAAGAAAGAACTCAGATACAGGCGATATCTGTGCCAAGAGAGGATCTCGTGAGATTCCATATTTTTCCCTTTGTGCTATCCATTTCACAGCCAACTGGAGTGACTGTACTGTATGCTTCAATCAGTGCATCAGGTAGACGGTCACACTATGAGCTGTTTGCTCTGTGTTCCAGCTTCTGTCATGATAATGTGTCCTTATACCCAAAGAAAAGTGTAGCCTTCACCCCTCATCAGCAAACTTGTATTTGCAACAGACAGAGACCATTACCTAGCGCCACTACCAATCAAAATGTAGATTTATGGCGCTCAGTCCCAATGGATACATCTACAAAACACTCCTGTACCTAAGACTCAATGCGCGTTGTGGAAGATGGGGCAGAAAGAGTGTAAGAGCCAGAGCACTGGGAATTTTTCTGTGAGGCTCTTTGTCCCAGTAACAACAGAAGCTAGATCCATACATTTTTACCAATTACTGCCCAAATGGGAACAGAACAAGGGCAACTCTAATGGTCATGACAAAGTTGGCAGGGGATAGCCCAAGTAAACCTCAACTGTTCGCAGAGAATTATATGCAACTGAGGAAAGCTGGAAGCTAGTCGTCTTCCCTAGGAAAGAACGTACTAATTGGTAGTCCAGTGACAAATGTATTCCCTAAAAATATACATAAATGTAACGTGATATGAATTAAACAGGTCATATTTAGGAATATATATCTATAGACATGAACATATATTCATGCAATAAGAGTCTGAAAAAGAAGCTATGAATTTTGAAGAGGGTAAAGAGGGATTTGTGGGAAGGTTTGGAGGGAGAAGACATAAAGGTGAAATGTAATTGCATTGTAGTCTCAAAAATAAAATAAGAAGAAAAAAATACAACTCCAGGAATCACTCGAGATTCTGTTCACATCAGTTGTTGATTTGACACAAACCCTATGTTTGGTTACTATCAATTTTTAGCACCTTACTGAGACTCACTGTCAGAATTGAATTATAAATATTTCATTATCTGTTTCCAATTTCTTGTGTGCTTTACTCTCCTTCTTTCCACTGGTCCTTAGGTCTACCTACCCTTTACATGGTCCACCTCCCTCCATAGTTCCTATCCACAGCCGTCTTTACCAGCGATGTAGTTTCTGTTAGTCCTTTGCCTTTCTTGCCTTGTTTTCCACTTTCTTTACAGAAGCTCATCCAAGAGACAAACTGTAGCCCTCTTTTTCTTAGGATAATAGCACCCTTGAGATTGCCTCCTCTAGCTGCTCGTTATCTCTTTCATTTTATATAAAGAGGCTGATTCTTCCAAGAAAAGTTAGTTTCCACGTCTTATATTCCACTCATTTCTCCTCCTACTTTACTCCAGCTTCTGTTTTTTACAACTTCTCTGTATCTACTTTCACTAAAACTTCATCACCTTCCGTAGCAAATGAAACATTTTGTTGTGTTTATCAAACATCATCTCTCTGTGGCCATTCTCATCATCAAATGCTTCTTTTATTCTGAAATCTTATTTACTCTGAAACTCGATACCTTTCTCTCTGGAACCCCTTTTTTTGTTTCTACATTTTATTCTTTATCCTGTGTATCATGTAGTATGCTCTGTATTTCACGTATCTTATTTATATTCTATGTAAAATCTTCCCCTAAGAGAACCTTAGCCAAACTCAAAGGTTTATGTAGTATACCAGCACTGATGGTTTTCAATTTTCAGGCAAAAAAAATATATATATATCTGGAGTACTGCTTTTACATCAGACTGCCTGACAAATATCTCTTCATGTCTGAAGTTTATGTCTGAGTCTTAACTAACTTTTTCTTGCCATGGAACTTGCATCTCGACCTCTACTGCAAATCTAATAGTCATTTAGATTTTCTTTTTTACTCACCAAGAAATCTTTTCAGCTACTCAAAAACATAAATAGTTCTTATTACTACAGAAGTTGATAAATGGGAAAAACATTATCCACTAATGAAATTTTAATGTTTTCAGAATATATATTTATTCAATGGGCACAACACATCTGACTGATTAAACCTGATCAGCACCTCCATGGCCATATTCCTCACTTCTCCCAGCCTCTGCTTTCACTCTCCGTTGTGCAGAAGCCTCTTGTTCTATGCAGTCTGGACCTTTTAATCTACTTTCCTTACTGTTGTCAGAGTGACCTTTCTAAAATGCCATTTTGATCATGTCACTAGCTGACTTTCAAACCTTAAATGGTTCCCAAGACTGTCATGCTGTAGTTCACAGTTCACAGCTTAACATCATCCAGAGCATTTCACCCTGAGCTCTGGACTTATTTCAGAACACTGTGCCACTTATGTGCACAAATGCCTCCTTATTAATTCTTTTTTTTTCAAGTGTGTGAGGCATTCTGATTTATTAAGTGTTTGCAGAAGGTACCTCCTCCCTTTTTAACAACAAAAATCAATTCTATTTCACATTCCACAAAAATTTCATCTGAATATCAAAAGTACTCTATTCCTCAATTATCTTAGGGTTGTGGTGTTTACAAAACAACAGGCACCAAAATGATGGTGAAAAGGTGAATAGGCTTCTAAATAGAAAGGGCAGCCAAAAACAGAGTATCGGTCTTACTGATTCAACACCTTTCCTTTTTATGTTCTTGAAGTTAATGTTCAGGATAGGTTTGACGATGACTAACTGCTTTGTCTAATTGAGATAGTCTCCCCTTGTTCTCATTTCTCCTTCTATATTACCACTGTCAGGGTAGAGATTAATTTACTCACTTGAGCATTATGTATCTTATTTTTATTTAACGATCATTTTTCATCGTTAGCCCATATGTTTCCTAATAAGAACAAATTTATTTCTCTGAATGGTCCGGGGCTTCATATAGGCCCTGATAGGACCTGAAAATAAAGATGTGTGCAATATGTATATGTTGAGTAGTGTGTTTCCAATCTCAGGCTTTCCTGGAAGCAGAGCACCACGTTTCTGAAAACTATTGTGAGGACATAATCTACCACTAAGACTTCTGTCTATAGATCCAGGGTATTTATATGAATCAGAGATGCAGCTTTTAGTAGTTCAGTGTACCTGGATATTTTAATTAACTTCCTAAGGAGCCTCATCTCTGTAAAATAAAGGTTCTGGTTATCTTTATCATATACAACTTTTATAGCCTACAACCTAGAACATTTAAGATACCACCTAGACCTGCTAATAATTTAATGAAGATCATTTAAGTCAGATGGCCAACACTCCCAACAGGTGCTTGGTTAGTACAATTAAGTTATAGCAACAGACATCATGCTGACCTAGTTTGTGTTCTCTAGTCCTTCAGACTCGGTGTCTATTTATTTGCCAGGATTATTTCATTCATCAGCTTAGTGCTTTTTTAAAAAAACATAAATAATTCTGTGTTGATTGCAATGCTATTTGGAACGGCTAAATTATGGAAACAACATTAACATCCGTCTACAAATGAATGAATAAATATAGTAAATATGCATATCAGAGTAGCATTCATTCATAAAAAGTAAGAAAATCTGTCATTTGCAGCAACATTGATAAACCCGAAGCATATTATGAAAAGTGAATCAGCCAAACAACAGAAAGTCTAGTCTCACGTGTTCCTACCATGGACTCCA
Organism: Microtus ochrogaster; assembly: GCF_000317375.1. Lineage (NCBI taxonomy): Eukaryota > Metazoa > Chordata > Mammalia > Rodentia > Cricetidae > Microtus > Microtus ochrogaster. The sequence goes on along the minus strand of NW_004949100.1, from coordinate 5,563,632 downwards.
AGAAGCAGAGAATAAACTTGCAGAGTTTATTAACTTACAGGGAAATGATAGCCAAATGATATAAAGCTAAATATAACAAATGAAGTTATTGTTTCCAATATTAGGACCTAGTGCACATATTGTGAATATAGTTAACAACAGTGTTCAGACATACATTTCACAATCAATGAGCTTGAATTTCAATGTTTTCACCTACGAACATAAGCATTAGAAACATTTATTAAAAAGATTTATTCCACATTATAATCAAACACAACCATTTCACATGGTCCCTCACTTTATAAAAGCAAACACTTAAAGGAAAAATAACTTATTCAATTGCAAATTAGCAAAGTTTTTCTTGGCAGAGCAAGATTGAGAATCAATTAGTTTTAATATGTACAAACAATCTGAAAATTAATAACTCATTTAAGCAGACTTCTTACCCATTTTCTTTTGCTTCAGAAATATGAAATATTGAATCTTTCAAAGCATTCTGACAAGTAAACAATTCCAACATAATTTAGGTAGATAACTGTAACCTATGTTTGAAATCAAGAGCTGAGTGTATGCTTGGTGCTTGTCCAGACAGTCACTCTTACAATTTTACTATGAAAACTAGAATTCTAATCTAGATTCAGTGAGACCTGACAAACATCTATGAAGTAATGTGCACATATCCATTGAGTGCTGCAGCACGGTAAATAAAAATTCAAAGACAGATATCGGGGTTCAGTCTGAAAGTCAGAAAGGCAAAACAGCCAGCCACTGGATATAACTTCTAGCTCAGTCTGAAATGGTGGTCAGAATGAGACCCTCTGAGAGCTGTCTTCTGCCATTTTATAGTCCTCTCTGGGACTAGGATTAAAGGCGCCCAGTTTCTATGACAAACTATTGTGGCTACAGGGATTAAAGATGTGTGTCACCTCTGCCTGATCTGTAAGGCTGACCAGTAGGGCTGTTTTACACTTTGATCTTCAGGAAAGATTTATTTATTAAAATGCAGATGGAATATCATTACGGAGTACAAAAGCAATGTGGAATTCAAGCCCCTTGGGAACTCCAATGAACGAAAGGTTGTAAGGACGAGTTAAGGGCGAGTAAAGGATTTGTTTTCATTGAAGTGATGAAGGGTAACTTGAGTTACTATTATGGCACAGAAGTCTGAACTTCACTGATACAACCCAGGAACAAAATCCCATGTGATTTGAATCACGAATGCTCCATAGAAGCTTGGCAGGCAAGAAAAAGTTGAAGTAAGTAGAATAGGAAAGAAAAGGCACTGAGCCACACTATGCTTGAAGGACTTCTATGAGGGCGGAATTACTAGAGAATAACTTTTGCATGTTGATGTAACGACAGAGGCTAAAGGAAATACATTCGGCCAGTAGCCAATGTAAAGAGACGTGCAGCTAGAGTTGGTATGAGTCCATTACATCCCGTGCGTGCTCTTAACAAAGTGCTAGAAATACTTGACTACCAATCAGAGCGCACAAGATCATGCTTCAAGCCGAAGTACATTACTCCATTTTAATCTTCTCTTCTCCCTTGTTTCTTCCTAGGTGAAGCTCATCCGCTCTAGACAGTCTTTATGTGTGATTTGTTTGTTTCCAAAAAGACAACTTTCTCTCACCTTTATTCTGGCAAATTGTTTGTCTGCTAATACCTGCCAAAGACCCTTTACCAAACAACCTTTGGGCTCTGCTCGCTGAACACTTAAGAACTTAAGTTACCCTCAGCTTTCTTCACTCAGCCCATCTGCTTTGCATTTCAATACACATTTCCAGTATACTTTGAACCCTGGTTCAAGCCAATAGGAGACACCAGTGGAACGGAAGGTGGGATTAAGAACGATTCCGGCATTTCACGCTCTGCTCCATCTTCTCGTGGTACCTCTAGTGTCAGAGGGGAATCAAGCTGTGGACTCTGCTTCCTAGCTCATGTGTACTCTGTGTTGCTCAGGCGTGACCTGGCCCAATTTCCTCGAGTCTTCTAGGGCTATGTTGAGGACCGGCCTTGACAGAATTACCTTTTATCAGGGTAGGGGTATGCAAATTGAGGAAATACAAGGAAAGAATATGAAGACACATAAAAAATAACAGGACAGAAACAAGTATCAGGAGGGTATTCCAGTGGCTGAAATCCTGATATTCTCTCATGTTTATTTTTACCCAGCTTTTATGCCCAATGTAAACTAGGGGAGAATGTAGCAAAAGGCTTTATTAACATGATACAAAAGGATAACTCACACAGTCAATAGTCTTAATACTCTGAAACATCAAATCCTTAGCATTTTGTTATCTAGTTAGCAAAGGTGCTCTAGGTTGAATATGCTGGAAGGCCACCCTTGCCTAGGTGACCTCATAGCTAAAATAGGAGGAACAGAAGTACATTTGCATATCATGACCACCCCTCAGGATAACACTGAGCTACCTTAATTTCAAAAGAACCAAGCAATCACTTTCTGAATTAGGACTTGCAACTGTGCTGGTCAACTCGCCAAACTCTCTGACCTTCAGACAAGGTGGAAATGGGCCTGCGTTTTTCAGCCTCCGCAGGGCTACTAATCTCTGTGTTGGCGCACCAATTGGCTTCTAATCATGGACCATCTAGATGATCTGCACCCTAAGCGGTAAGTTCTTTTTGACACAGAGCCATGTATTTGTTCCTATGACCAGGCTAGACTCTTAGCCAATACAGAATACCTTTGAGTAGTTATGCTTCCACTGTGCCATACTGACATTGTGTTTAATTATAAATCTTTCATTTGAATAAATTAGGCTTGATATATCTACTCAGGCTTTGTAGTCACTAAACGGAAGAAATGCTGATTTTTCAAATTCATTAATCAATTCCTTTTCTAAATAGAACCTAGAGTAGTGTTCTCTATGAATTTCATGTGATTTTTTTTTTTTTTTTTTGGTTTTTCGAGACAGGGTTTCTCTGTGGCTTTGGAGCCTGTCCTGGCACTAGCTCTGTAGACCAGGCTGGTCTCGAACTCACAGAGATCCACCTGCCTCTGCCTCCCGAGTGCTGGGATTAAAGGTGTGTGCCACCATCGCCCGAATTTCATGTGATTTAAGCAAAAAAATATTCCTGTCGGGCTGGAGAGATGGCTTAGTGGTTAAGAGCACTGACTGCTCTTTCAGAGGTCCTGAGTTCAATTCCCGGCAACCACATGGTGGCTCACAGTCATCTATAATGAGACCTGGGGCCCCCTTCTGGCTTGTGGGGCACACATGGAAGGAATGCTGTACACATAATAAATAAAAGAAATATTTAAAAAAATATTCCTGTCACCTTTATCATTGCTTTTCCTGTAAGAACATAGTGAGACTCTTACATCATAATGACCAGTTTATGAAAACATTGCAATAGCATCAATAAATAAACTCAAAGGTCCCATGACACAAAGAAAACTCGCCAAGTACTAACTTTCATAACCATGACTCAAGTGAGAATAGGGTCTGAAAATATCGTAGTTAAAATCATTAAATTTGAATATTCAAGAATCTCAATAATTTACAAAATAGTTTTCTATTATTCTATTTTTAAAACTTTCTATTTTCCTATTTGTTTATTCAATTATGATACTTGGAGTTTTAGTCAATATTGGTATAAGTAAAAACTGATTTGGGACTAGAGATATGACAAAGAACCGAAGGGACAACAACCCTTCTCCTGGTGGAGATTAGGTTTGTAAGTATATGGGGATTTTGCGTCTTCTTTGATTTAAAGAGGTAAAACAGAACTCTAAGAAAAAAAGATGAGTTCAATAAAAATAGAAGCCCAAGATTTAAACAACCAATTTGTAGAGTGTAAACAATAATCACATGGGAAATAAAGCTCCTTAGTAATTAAACATAAATTTTAAAACTTGATTCTTTTTTAAAATTTTATCTTATGTGTATTGGTGTTTTCCTGTATGTCTGTGCACATTCATGTTGCTCAAAAAAAGGTCATAGGGGGGTGTAAGAGCCCCTGAGACTGGAGTTTAGAAGGTTGTGAGCCCCCATGTGGGGTCTAGGAATCAATTAAAGGGCAATGTTCTAAACCACTGACACATTTTCCCAGGTTGTAACACACACACACACACACACACACACACACACACACACACA
>NW_004949100.1:5556797-5559432 GCF_000317375.1 Microtus ochrogaster | reverse complement strand
ACATTTTCCCAGGTTGTAACACACACACACACACACACACACACACACACACACACACAATCATGGGCATGGACAGACTTGAAATTTTAGCACTGTGCCCATGTACGTGTGTGTGTGTATGTGTTTGGGTGTGAAAGAGAGAGAGCCAGAGAGAGATTTGTGGAAGTCAGAGGACAACTTGCACAAGTCATTCTCCCCTTTTCCCATCAGGTCCCAGGGATAGTTAGCAAGCATCCTACCTGCTGAACCATCTTGCTTTGGCCCAGAGCCCTTACCCTTGGATTCTATTTGCTAAAGATGCCTTTCTACAAAATGTTGAAAAAAATGTTCTTTGAAGCATTAATTATAATATCAAAATAAAACAAAACAGTAAGTTTTAGAGACGTTCACGAATAGCATATGTGTTAATTATAACATTCATGGAACATATTATTAATTAGCTTTCAACCTTATAGACCAAACTTGCCTTTTAAAGTCAGGACTCTGGAGCCAAGGGTGAGGAATAATAGTGCCTTCCATAGGAGCCCGTCTTGTTAAGGCCTTCTGCCTGGGCGTGTTGCATTTTTCACATGAATTAATTTAACATAAATAACTTATTTATGTCTTAAAGGGTCTCAAAGAAAAGCACCTTCCTAGTATACCTATATACTTTGCTTGCAAAAATTCTTAAAATAGCTTTTATCCATTAAAATCATAAAAGGATTACACAATCTAAATTAATGCCTGAACTGCAAAAAGCCATAACGAACTTAATATTATTGCTTTCCAAATGTAGACCAATTCTTAATAGAGTATTTTACAATAGGAAGTGCCTTAAGGGGTCAGTATAACAAAATTAAGATCAGTTTATACAGCCTACCAAAGGTCTGGTGGCGGCATAAAAATGTCCACTGCAATTATTTGTTCTTTCATTAGCTCACACATCATTTTCTTTTCCAAGCTTGCTTCATAAAAAGTGGACTGTCAGATATCGACCTTCCAAAAGAAAGTCTATTATTTTCTCTATGCTACAAACGCTCCTTGCATTTGTTTTAGTGAAGTCCTACTTAAGCTTGCTTAAGGCAATTGGTCAAGCTCTGTCTTCACATGTTTAATCTGAATTAAGGTATTGAGGTAAACAAAAAAGAAATGTCATGTTAAAAGACTATCCATGGAGCATAGTCTTTCTAGAACCTACATTCTGCTTACCACTGCTCCAAATTTATATTCCCGATCATTTCTTTATAAATTTTAGAGTAAGGATGATGATATTTCTCAAATCTAGCATCTTTCATCTCTTCTCCTTGATAATCAAGACTGGTTTACGCAGATATTGATCATACTGCTAGGACTCTGTACTCCAGGGCAGTATCTGGTTGATCCAATTTGGACATCTAAGATGTACACACACACACACACACACACACATCACTGCAAAAGAAAGATTTAGTAACTAGTTCTCCTAACAAGAAAAGTTAGTATTGTTTTGCTTTTGGGGGGAAATGGGGGGGGGTTGAGACAAGTATGGTAAATTTCCTTTTTTTTTCTTGTTCAAAGCAAACATGAATTTCACAACACATTAGAGGGACCTTATATCACTAAGCATAGTGCTCATAATGAAATATACAACTATTTCTGCACATAAATTTTATATAATTTTATATACTGAGTCATTTCATGATGATAGGCCAAAAGAAAAAAGAAAAGAAAAAAGAAATCTCAAAGCTACCTGAGTGGCTAAAATCTGTTACCAGCACTGCATAATATGAACCCGGAAAGAAAGTTTGATTTTTTTGACAATTGAGGGAAGGCCTATGATATGGATACTCTCACTTCTCAATTCTTACTCATATGGACACTGGAGGACTTGACTATTTGTACAGTCTGAAGCTGTGTTAGGGTTGCTGCTTAGAGCTGATTTTAGTCTTAAATACAAAATATTCTTTCTGTTGACTTTTAAGTAAGAAGAACCCTTAGCCTGGAAGACTGTAGTTTTATATACTTTAGTAAAATAAACAAATGCTATTAAAAATGGTCATCTTTCTAATTGGAATAGAGGGGCACCCGTGGAATGAGCTAGAAACCTAGTGTAATGGAAACTCTAAACAGTCACTGAGGGTGACTTTATCTATGCCTTGTGGCAATGGGAAAAATGGAGTCTGAACTGGCCGTCTCCTGTAACCAGGCAAGACTTCCAGTTGGAGGGATTGGGACCCCGAACCAGTCTCATAATCTCTGATCTACAATTTGCCACACATACATGATATGATGGAACAAAGGTGGCACTGAAGTCATGAGAATGGCCAAGCAATGACTGGTCCAGCTGGAGATTCATACTATGAGAGGAGCCCACCCCTGACACAGTCTGAAGAGCCAGGACCCGGAGGCTAGATAGCCCAGAGACCTAAAATAGAAACAAACACAAATGACAAAAAGGGAAAAATGTCAATGAAATAATTTCTAATGATACTCTGCTGTAGATCATTGCCTAGTCCTACTGCTATCAGAAAGGTTTCAGCCCAGAACTGACAGAAACAGAAGTAGAGATTCACAGCCAAACATTAGGCGACTTAAGGGCAAACCTGAGGTAGAGGAAGAGGAAGAATTATGGGAACCAGAGGGGCCAAAGACACCAAAAAGACTAAATAATTTCCAT
>NW_004949100.1:5553740-5556413 GCF_000317375.1 Microtus ochrogaster | reverse complement strand
CATGGAAGGTTGGCACTTTTCTCAAGAGAAAGGAGAAAGAATGGACGGGGGTTTGGAGAGGAATGGTTGGGGGAAGGACTGGGAGGTGAGGATATAGGGAGGGGAAACTGCAATCAGGCTGGGAAAATTTTTAATTAGTAGAAAATAAAATTGGTCTATCAAACTTTTAAAAAAGTGAGGAAGGGTTGTCTTCCAAGATAAGACCAAATATCTTACTTCTGTGGTCCTATGTGGATGATAGTGGACAAGGAGACAAAATCAACACAACTCAAGCAACCTGATTCAAGTAGTTGATGGCATAGATTCCCATGCACCGCAATTTAAGGCAGAACATGCATATTAAAAGTGAACTGGGCAAGGCTCAGAGGGTAGTCCACATAGACTATAAGTTCATTCTCAAAAGGAAGGGATGGAGACAAAGCATTAGGAAAAGTTTGAAATTACCAAGAAGTATTCTGAATTCTGTGCAGTTTTCTGAATCTGCAAATGTAAAATTATCTAACACGTCTTTTAACATTACATAGTACTATCTAACTATTTTTAAGTGAGTTATATGAATAGATAAAGCATAGGAAATGTTTTTCATGGTCTGGCAGCTCAATTCACTTAATATTTTGAGATTTTTGGTCATTTACATCAAAATCAACCCAGGACCCGAACATGCTAGGCAAACATGTAGCCATCAAGTTATATCCCTAATGCTGTTTTTAAGATATTCTGTGGTGTACCCATAAAATTAAGGATATATATTATAATTGTAAATAACATTTTATTCAATATATTATTATTAAAGACTCCCTTGAGATTTAAATTTTCAATCCACTGTGCAACTTCTCCACCATTATGGTGTACCCCACAAGGATTACTTAATTTTAGACATGCTTTTCTATTCTTGGAAGCTTTACTGGTCTCTTATAAGATCAAGAAATCCATATTGGAATGTTAGTGGTAAACCTCACTTACATAAATAATGGTGATTGTGCATAATGCATAACCTAGTCGTGCTCAAAATATAATTCACCAGGAACAATGTGTAAGTAGGAGGCAGGATAAAATGCTGGCATATTAATCCTCCCCAGGGATCATCATGTGCAGAATGTTGCATTGTATGACATCATGTTGTTAGCTTCCTTGTGCTTATCCACTTGAAAAAAAAATCAATGGATGGAGTAAACCATATTATTATCATACTCAAGTTTAAATAGCTTAAGTTTGAATAAGTATACTTGAATTACTAGCCATATGCAAGTGACTACACAAAGGACTTACAGTGCCAAGGATGTTGCTGATGTCCAAACCGCACCCACAGAAACATCTCTGCTAGGCTGTCATCAGCTTTGCTTTACATCGCTGCACTCCTAGTTCAATGTGATTATTTCACTCTGTAGATTAGTTAGCAATGACCGGGTACGTTTTCAGTTATCACACAGGATGTGAAAATATCTAGTGGGTAGAATCCCTCCCCCTTCTAAATTTTCCAACAAATTTTGCTGATCCAAACTATGAAGAATGCCTAGGATACAAATGCCTGGTAGTTAGTTACTCTGGCATCTTCATCGTTTCATCAGAAGGGACACACCCTGAATGGTTTTAGAGGTACATCCATGTGTTTGGAGTTATGATGACATTTTATAATAGAAATAAAAAGTTCAGAATTTAGATCAATGCTCAAGTGATGCAGAAGAGATCTTGCAGGAGATGCAAATAAAAAAGCACCCCACCATGTTCTGTCCATCTCCAGAAACATCCTGCCTAGCAACAATAGATGCTTCTGGCAGGGGATCAGCTCATTTTCCACAGAACCTAGATTTCTCCTTTTAGGGGAATTCCTTTTGATTGTAAATATTTATAATTGTAACAAAATAGAAAGGTAAAACAAAATATATCTAGAAGTCAAATTATTCTTTTTTAATATTATATTTCTAATGTTACATATTTTTGTTATTTCATACATGTGCAAAATTAAATATGACTGTTTCTGTCTCCTGTTTACTGCCTAAAACTCCCTTATGTATCCTTAACACCCCCTCTTCCAAACAGAGTTTTTTTTTCTGGTTTTGGTATACCAATATGTCCTGTTTGTGGTGACCATATTTGCATAGATGTATGAACATACCCTGGAGCATGGGAAACTTACCAGTGGTCACATCCTCAAAAAAGAATCCTTCTCCTTCCAGAAGCAACTCTCCACCACCAGTAATTCCCCAGAAATTAGTGTTTGGGTCACCAAAGTTTTTAACTTGTGTTTGCTGTTCTGGATTGATGTTGCACCATTCATTCATAAGTATTCATGCCTTCCATTGACTAACTTTACATTAGCTGAGCACCTGAAGCTGATTCTGTGGGAACACACTTCTTGGTTTTTCAAGCAGTCATGAACACACCTTTAGCTGTGTATTCTCCGCTGAATGTTATGCTAAGTATTGATGCTTCCTAACCATATATTTTGATTTGATTTATTGCTCTCTTTCCATTCTTTAGCATTTTTTTTTCTTGTTAAAATAGGAACATGTCCTTAGGCATCTCCTTTGTTCACTTTCAGTGCTTACAGAATTAAAAGTACTAAACTGAACAGCTTAGGGTCTCCTTACTCAGCAGTTAGAAGAGTTTTCTCAGCTCAGTTCTTTATTTTTCACCGTTAAATTGATTACTTGAAGACTTAGAGACTAAAAC
>NW_004949100.1:5537616-5552353 GCF_000317375.1 Microtus ochrogaster | reverse complement strand
GTGTATGGTAAGAGCACTCTTCTATGTCAGGATACACTGACATCAGCTCTCCATCCTCACCCTGTGATGGCGAGAATTAGGTTAAGTAGTTCTGTCTTCCTCACTCTCTTCTGAGCAATTAACCCAATTTATGAACAATTTTAACTTTTAAATTTAATATAATCATCAATTGCAATTGTTATTTAGCTCCAATCCAGATTGCCAAATCTTTTGCACATTTGCAAAAGTTAGCAATTAAGTTGTTCTACTTAGAATGTCGTTTTTTAGAAAATAAAAAAAAAATGTAAACTTGAAAAGACTTTAGCAACAAGATTTTAGGATGGATTATTTCTTACTTAATTTAGAAAACCCCACTTAACTAGAGAAGGTTTTCTATTAATACAGTAGAAACATGAATTATTTGTGAATTAGAATTTATTCTCAGGCAATTAAAGGGAAGTATTTATTTATTAAAGAAAGGAGGTTTCTTTCCTTTTTCTTTTTTTTAACAATAAAATGGTCTCATTGCATTAGTCATCTGCAGTGTGAAGAAACTAATAATTGTTTTTATGCTATTCAAGCCACTTAATTTAGTAAACCTATAATTGAAAAGTGAATTTTGCAATAAAACCGTATAACTCAGTCTATGTTGCTATGGGAAAGTAAAGTGCTTCCTCCTACTTTAGTTTATGAATTTTCAAATAATGCTCAAGGGCTTGTTATGATAGTTCTTTACAAGGTAGTAAATACAGAGTTATCCAGACTGTCTGGGTTGAAATCTAATTACCATTGGAAACTGAAGCATTTAGGCTAGTTATTTCTGCAAATCAAACAACTCAAAATACCATTTTCACATTAAGTCTGGTATACAACCAAACAGAAATCACCTCACAAGGAAAGCCCTAATCTGAATAATCCTCTTTGTACTCTCTTGTAAACAGGCAGTCAGACTTTAAAATGTGGTTTCAGGAGAGGAAACTGGGGGAGTGGTAGTCAAAAGAGAAGTCTGAAAGTACAAAAGAAATTTAAGGTAGACCTATACAAATAATTAAACATTTCTTTGACAAGAAAAATGACGGATACAGGAATATCTGCAGGAAGCAGCCAGTGCTTTTCAAGTTAGAAAGAATAAGAGACTGAATGGGCCAGGTCCCCTCTTCACTTCTTACTTTTTCTATTCTTTTTGCATGCCATTTTACTTCATAATTGCATTGGTGTGTTTGAGGGCATCACATTTTAAAATTAATGTTAACACTATAACATTATAGTTATAGAAATTATAAGAAATCACAATAATAGGAAAGACCTGTTTTACTGTTTATGAGGTGAAGAAAGCATACCAACATAAGAAATTTAACCTTTATTTAGACTTTGTACATGCTCAGATCACAGTTGACTTTAAAATTATTTATAGACAGATATTTTATAATGACAAACAGAATATTTGCAAGCCACATAATGAAAAGAATTTCAAATATGACAAATACAAAATTTCTAAATACATAGTAAATGCACACTAACCCTTTTGGATAGCAGTTGGATAGTTTAGGTAGACCGCCGGACATTTCCCAGGCATCAAGTCGATGCGAGCATGATTTTGAAAATGCTGGTCTTTGTGGGTGTGTCGGGATGTAGGAAGATCAAGGGGAAGAAATGATTGTTTTGGAAAACTAAAAGCTGCAGTTTAATAACTGTAAAATCTGGCCAGACTGCCTAGTAACATGAAAAGAAAGTGATGACTGATATAAACAGTTCCATAGCAAATACAATTCCCTGTGCATTTGTCTTCCTGTTTGTAGACAGTGGGATGCAGCTATGAACAGCAGTGCTGTGAAATAAATGTTCTTTAAAATGTGCAATTGGATTGTGGCTTGCCAACCGGTCCATTCTTGAAAACTTACAGGCATGTATGAATTTGGTGGTTTGGTATATATTTTTTTGAATTTATAATTTAATTACAGCACTTCTCCTTTCCTTTTCCTCCCTCTAAACCCTCCCAAGCTCCCATATGTCCTCCCTTTTATCATTCAATTTCATGGCCTCTTTTTTCAACACTTGTTATTGCATATATGTGTGTGTGTACATATGTATTTATGTATGCATATATATCCTAAATATAATTTACTGAATTCATGTGATGTTATTGTAAGTTTGTTTCCAGAGCTCACCATTTATCACCGGACAAACAATTAGAGTGCTCTTCCTCGGGGAGGACCACTCCGAGCACTCCCAGTTTCACGCAGTTCTTTGTGTAGGCTTGAGAGACCTCATGAGCTTTTCCCCAGTCCAGTTTGGCATGTTGGTTGGCGTCTTCCTTATTTATTTGTTCTTATACCTACAGATAAGCAAGCGTAGTCTGCACTGCTCATAAAGCAGACTTCTCTTTACAACAGACAGACACAATTATATAAAACCAAACAATCAAAATGAAGAATTGTGAAATCCAGTAGATTGGCTGTGTCTACGAAACACCCCTGCACCTAAAGCTCAGGAAACATTGTGAAAAGTGTGTGTTGGGGGATTCTGAGAGCCAGAGGAAGACGGACTTTGCTGTGTGACTCTGCCTGTTAGTATCATAAGTTACTAGGAGTAACTATAAGTCTCACCCTGAACTCTTACCAACATGACCCCACACACAATAGAGCATGCATGGGTTTTTGTCATTTGTTTGGATTTTTACATTCAGAATTCTGCAGTTTTCTATCTCCATTTATGTTGAGACAAACTCTTTGCTAACAAAGTTTTTTATTTGTCAAGACACAATTTCTCTTGTGGCTTTTTAGTTTCTTTCTTGATTTTGTTCTTTCGTGTTTTAAAATGTTTAATTAACTTTTGAATTCCTTTAAATAGTAGTTACTAGAATACAGGCCCTAAACTGGAAATTAAAGAGTGTGACTGGCCGGATCTGACAAGAGTGGAAAACCTTTTTTGTAAAAAGTAGCTGTTGAACATGTATAGACTGCGGGTTTCAGTGTAGTTTGTACCTCGTTCATTCCCTATCTCATCACATCTATTATTATACTCAGGAAAATGCTTGTAGTACTAAGGACATGGGGAATGCTTAAGTCTCTTTTGCTCCAGTCTGTGACAACATCAGATGACTAGAGTATGAGTAGTAATAGCAGGAAGATTTAGCAAGCCACTATGGTGTCACTAAAAATAAAATAAAATAAAAATAAAAAAATAAAAATTAAAAACACATGCATTCTTCCACCAAGTCCTTACCCTGTTTTATTTTCAGCTGCATGACAACTATCACTTTATATTCAGTATGTTTTGATGTTTACAGACTTTGTATTTTTGCTTTCACTAGGATCTGAATCCAGAAGATGCCATTAAGGAGACAGTACCATAACTAGCACAGAAACTACCTTTTTCTTTTATTTCCTGCTTCACATAATGGGATGAGCAAGAGCCAATGAAGAAGCAGAGGAGAAGAAAGATGTTTCTTTTTTTCTGAAAATGCAACTGGTTTATCTTTAAGTCTTGATTTTAGAAGATGAAAATTTTTTCTTGTTTATAATTTCTCCAAATTTTATCTAAGTTTAATTACTTCCCGCATAAAGTTCTTCATAGTGAGACTAGTTTCTAACTCACTTCTGTAGTCACAGAAATGACCTTAATAATCAGTGTCTCTCTTGTGAATATTTCTAAATAAAGCAGTTGCAATTTTTCCAGTCCAATTTATATAAAAAGGAACAGATCTAGGCCAAATAGTACTCTTCTGTGTTTATCTAGAGATGAAATATAGAATCCTGTGCAACATTCAAGAGCAACTGTTACTCTGTAGATTACAAAATGCCATTCCTAATGCATTGGAAGCTTATAGCTCACCCTAGGTATTGGATCACAGAATGAGATCATACAATATGAGAAGAATATTTCATAAAGTAAGTGAAGAGGTGATACACATCCTTACATGGTTTCCTTTGATAAAAATCACATTCAAACATTGGATAACACAGCTTTTACATCTTCCTGGGGATGTAAAGTGATTATTATATAGACAGTTAAAAGAAAAGCATTTCAAAGCCTGTATAAGTGCCTAGTTAAGGATACATTTTTTTCCACTCTAAATTTTGACAGAAATATGTATACATGTTGTGAAATCCATCAAGTCAGCTCTCTCCAGATTTGTTCCTATGTTATTAATAAATATACTCAGTTGGTCATTGGAGTTGAGATTCATCTGCTCAATCCCACTTCTTCCTGGGTAGCATATGATACTGTTTGTAAATAAAAACATTGTTTCATTAGTAATATTCGTTAAAGAAAGGAAACTTTCAATTTTGGAGACTATAATATAATTGCTTGATTTCCTCCATCCCTTTTCTCCTTACATATCCTCCCATAGCATCTACATTGCTTTCTTTTGAGTTTGTGGCCCCGTTTTTCATTGATTGTTACATATAAATGTTCAAGCATGATTATGTAATCACAAATTATTGAAAATATACCTAATATAATTTTTCTTACAAAACATATGGCTTCTCATATTGCAATTTAATGTTTACAAAGGTTGGAATAGCACATAGGAGTTTTCAAAATTCTAAATTATCCAATGTAAAAGTAAGACTTTTAAGTTCTCAAGTCAGCAATTACCCCTTCAAAGATGGTTAATTTTTAAAAATTGCCTTTCTTTTCATTGTTTACTTTTAAATGAAATGCCTGATCATGTCCTTAAGAGACAAGCACTTGGACAATGGAACCCTGCTAAGCAGTAGCTTCCCTACAGCCAGAGGGTTCCAAGTCTTTCTCTGCTCTTTTGTAGAAAACTATAGTGATTGAGCAAGCTCCTTAATTCTTCTTGCTCATATTGTCTCATTTGTAGAGAGAGGATGATGTTAATATATGCATCAAAGTATTGCAAAACCCTACATTAGTTAGTATTAACAGAGTTCTTATTGAATAAGAATCAGAATACCACTTTCATTTCTCTCCTGCTCCATCCTTCCCCCAACTGGAAAATCCTGATCACCCATGTTCCAATCCCCATTCCCTCCCCTCCACCCCCCACCAAAGTTCTCATCTATTTCCCCTCCCCAAGGCAATTCATGCATCCCTCTTAGCGTCCTTGTTACCTAGCTTCTCTGGGACTGTGGATAGTAGCCTGATTATCTTTTGCTTTATATTTAATATCCACTTATGATGTTAGGGAGAAACCTAGTGTCAAGAAAACTCCCAGGAATCCACAAGGGTGATCCCAGCCAAGACTCCTAGCCATAATGGAGAGGGTGCCTGAACTGGCCTTCTTCCAATGTATTTGTTAACATAGAACCCTCACCCAGTAACTAATGGAAGTAGATGCAGAGATCCATAGGCAAGCATTGGGTGACTTCTGGTACTCCAAGTGAAGAGAAAGAAGAGGGATTATCTAAGGGGGTGGGGTCACAATCACGATGGGGAAGCTCACAGAGACAGTTTATCCCAGCTTGTGGGAGCTCACCGACTCTAGACCAACAGCCAGGGAGCCTGCATGGGACTGACCTAGGCCCTCTGCATATGTGTGACAGTTGTGTAGCCTCATCTCTTTGTGAGACCCCTAACAGCAGGACCAAGATCTGTCCCTGGAACATGAACTGGCTTTTTGGAACCTGTTCCCTGTGGTGAGATTCCTAGCTCAGCCTTGATGCAGGGGGAGGAGCTTGATCTGTCAGGTTTTGCTGACTCCTCATGGGAGGATTTACCCTTTCTGAGGAGGAGATGGGGGAGGGAAGGGGAGGAAGCAGGTAGGGGGAGGGGATGAGAGGAGAGGAGCAGAGGGAAAACTTTGCTTGTTACGCAAAATAACTTTTTTTTTCGGTTTTTTTGAGACAGGCTTTAGAGCCTGTCCTGGAACTAGGTCTTGTAGACCAGGCTGGCCTCGAACTCGAAGAGATCCACCTGTCTCTGCCTCCTGTGCTGGGATTAAGGGCATATGCCACCACTGCCCAGATTGTAAAATAAATTTTAAAAATTAATAGAAATTCAAATCATAGCTACAAAAAAGGGGAAAAAGAATAAATTGTGACAATAGAAATTGTTGAACAGCACATAAGAAGCTTATATGAAGTTGTCACACAATATAAATGAGATTTTAGAGTTACTTTGAATTGATGAAAAATTTCTGAGACCCTATAAAAAGGGAAATAAAAGGCAGAAATAAAAGAAACAGGATATGATTTAAACTGACCACTGGACCCCAACAGTGGTTGGCACACACCTGTAATCCCAGTACTTGGGAGGCAGAGGCAAGAGGTTCTCTGTGAGTGAGTTTCAGGACAGGCTCCAATATTACAGAGAAACCCTGTCTAAAACAAAACAAAACAAAACAAACAAACAAAAACAAAGCAAAACAAAAACAAAACAAACAAAACTGACTACTAGGAATTCTCTTAAAGTATTTCATTATCATTGTTGAGAGATATATTCAACTTATATGCTATTGTTTTTCTGTATTGTAAAAAAATGCTAAAATTGCGGCTGGAGAGATGGCTCAGTGTTAAGAGCACTGACTGCTCTTCCAGAGGTCCTGAGTTCAATTTCCAGCAACCACATGGTGGCCCACAACCACCTATAATGAGATCTGGTGCCCTCATCTGGCCTACAGGCAGGATACTGTATAATTAAATAAATAAATCTAAAAAAATGCTGAAATTTGCGCTGAAGTATACTAAAATCTATTTTATTATTGGGATATTACTGACAATTACATGGAAAAAAATCTTCCAAAAAAAAAATCCCTATTGATAAGCACCTTCACAATATCTTCCTCCACAGAGTAAGTACTTTGGGTGTCACGATAAACCTATCTAATGGGGACCTTGAACAAAAGCTGACAGACGCATATCACATTCAGAGTTGGAAACTGTAGACAACTGGCCAGATACATCTGCCGGGCAATGCTCCCTGTCCATTAGGTTCACGGCTGCTTCCCATTCCTGCTATCACGTTCCCTTTGCCTGCTCTTTCCTTCCAGCCAAGCCGGTACTGTGAGTTGTTTGGTAAGACATTAGAAGCTTCTGCTTTCATGTTTGTACTCGACCCTTACTATCCTCACAAATTCATCCCCTGATGAACTTCTAGGCCTAAATGTGGCCCAGGCGGTCATCAAGAAATAGCTCTCAAAAATGGGTAATAATCGCCCTACAGGCAATGGTGATGAACTGTGTGGGTCTAATTTTGGAACTTGTGCCTATGGATGTTCCCAACATTCCAATAAGTTCCATATCATACAGAGAGGTGCCCTCTCCCGTGTGAGTATTGATATTCAGGCCTCAGCCGGGCCGTGGTGGCGCATGCCTTTAATCCCAACACTCGGGAGGCAGAGGCAGGCGGATCTCTGTGAGTTTGAGACCAGCCTGAGAAACCCTGTCTCGAAAAACAAAAAAACAAAACAAAAAAAAAAAAAAAAACAAAAAAAAAACAACAAAAAAAAAATGATATTCAGGCCTCCAAATTTCAGATTAATTGTACAATCACCAAGGAAATATGCCTCACCTTACACTGACATCTGGTATGTAGTAGGAAATTGAGGATATATGTGGTCAGTGACAGAGTGAGAGCTCAGAGAACACTCAAACAGCTGGCATATAGAACATGGCAAACTTCTCGCACAGTGGGAGATTTCCTTCAGGGCAGAAAGAGACAAAGAACAAGGGGAGGAAGAAAAGAAGAAGGGGAAGGAGGAGGAGGAGCAGGAAGGAAAAATTAATATGAAGGAAAATATGAAAGTTCAGGGAAATGGAAATTATATATTTTACAAATATAATTATGGCTGATAGATTTGAAAAGGAGAATAATAAATGATGATTATAGTGTGCAGGCAGAGCATGTAGGGTCTTGAAAATCTTATAAAGTTTGGGCTTGATTCTAATAATAACAGGGTCACCAAAGGTCTGTACGCAGGGTGACATGATCAAGTTGATGTTTTTACAAAACTCACTCTGATATCAACCTCTAGTGTGTAGGAGAAAAAAACCATATCCTGGTACAAAGGAAAAGATAAAGTATAGTCTTTTCTAAGAGTATGGTAAGACTTTAGGGAATATCAAGAACTAGAAGAAATTGGAGACAGAAATTAAATACTGGACATCTGCATTCAACTTGTGGATATCTGCTAATCACTTCTAAGATTATAATAAGAGGGAAAAAGAAGCTTGGGTCTTGGGGAAGAGTAAATGAACAGAAAGCTGACTTTAGGTAGTGTCGGTCACCTAAATAGACATTTCGGGGAAAGCAGTAAGCTGTATAAATAGACGTGGGTAGTGTTGGAATATAGAGAGCTGATTATGCAAGGGACACAAGGTTCCGTATGGAAGATGTGAGATTAAGAGTAAATTAAAGAGTAAACACTAGAGGGAAGAAATCTGAAGTGGGTGGAAAAGGAAGAAATTGTTGGAGAATGTGAAAGAAATCAGAAAGTAAATAAAGGCAAATCAAAGGCATATCATGGGTGCTAAATAGTTAGTTAGTCACATGTAACCAAATTAGAAGAAAAAAAGTTGGGGGAAGACTAGCTTTAGTGGTGTAAGCCTTGAATCCCAAAACTCAGGAGGCAAAAGCAGGCAGATCTCTGTGAGATCAAGGCCAGCCTGGTCTACAGAGTAATTTGCAGGACAGTCAGGGCTACACAGAGAAACTGTGTCTCAAAAAAAACCAGAACAAAGTAAAAACAACAACAAAAGGAAAACAAGTATCTACAGAGTACAATTTCAGTCTCACACAGCGTATTCATATTTATTTTTCCCACAGACTAAATACACTTTTAATCATAGCCACACCCCCCATAGACACCCACACACATTTGCAGACACCACACATTGCTCCATAAACCTGTAGTGATAGCAATACCATATATAGAAATTCTCACCCATTAAGTTCAACCTTAGGTACTTGCCTGCATAATAACTATTTGCTTAGAGAAGTCCACCGGCTTAAAATGAGAACTCTTTGGTTTATGATTTAAACAAGAATATGGCTCAGTTTTCCTTCTGTTAAATGGACCTATTATTACTAGCACAGAGAAGGTTTGAGACTTAATTGCTGCTTATAAAGTGATTTGAGAGCCGAAGATGAAAGGCGCTCTGTAATGTTATTACTGTTTTGGGGACTGACGGTGGTGACCTACCTTAGCATTGGAGTATTGCAACAGCAGAAACCACACAGTGGAATCCAGGATGATAAAACATAAGATATTATTAGATGACTTAGAAGGAGTAAGGCCAAGACTGGAATTTCTTTCTAGACATGTATCTTGTTAGAAACCTGTTCAGTTTTAGACCTTCTTTCCCACACCGGTTCCTTACTTACACATCCATGTGACTACATTAACCGGAGAAGTCCAGAAAAAAATTATTATTGACTATATAAACTAGGAGGGGTTACAGTCATGGTCTGGATGATAAAATGATAGGACTTAAGAATTTCACTCCAAGAAGCTATTACAAGTATAAATCACAGAAAAAAAGCACTTGGGAAGTGAGGGTGACAAAGACAGGCAGGTGGCAGGGGAAAAGGTGGTATGGTGACAGGAATGAAATCCCACATGTATGCTCTGTGCTTCTAAGGAGTCATTAGATAAAGCAGAAAAATGTCCCCTACCCAGCAGATGGAGATCGTTGGTGATCTTAGCAGGACTCATTTGGGGTGGTAAGAATAAAATCAGGCTAAGACAGAATGAAGAGTTCCAAAAGGGTGAGAAACACTAGACAGATATTCCAAGAACTGTTTCCAGTACAAAGGAACAAACAAATGGGATTCAGGTGAAAGAGATAGTGAAGTCCAAGCAGCATGTGTTTACATGCATGTGCACAAATACACACAGACACACACTCTGCATATGTGGGATCAAAGACAACATCAAGGCCAAGATCTGGTCCAAACAATGCAAAAACAGTGGGCAACAGCTCTAGTTAGTCCTGAATATTTGTTTTGTCTTTTACTTTTCTATGACAGTGCCAACATCAGGCAGGTGATATAGTATATGAAGTGTGTGAACGTCTCTAGATGACTGTATTTCACTTAGCAGCCAGTGATATTTACCTGAGAACACAAGACACTATGGGAAAAGTGGTTAAATGTATTAAAGAGAGTTTACAACTTTAAAAAGAAATGCCCCCAAATGTATCCAGCGAAAAGGAATTTAGAATAAGAAAGTAGATTCATGCAAAACCATTGTATTGGGGAAATGGGATTTCAGGGAGAAGCCAGGATTTATCCAGACTATTGATTTAAAAATCACACCAACTGTTTTGGGATGGGTGGGGCAGTACCTGACATGAGGCTTCTGACCTGTCAGGAGAATAGGTACTGCTGGGAATCAGGGATGACATCTTCCAGATGAAAGTATCTACCCTCATGGGTATAAAGGCTGATGCAATTTAACGAGAAACAGAATGGCAGGCTGAGTCTTCTATGGAATGGCTGTTCTAGCCTCTATGAACAGTAGAGACCATGGTGGGACGGGAGCAGCCACAGCAGATGAGCAAACTGGTACAAAGTGAAAAAAGAAGTAAAATCACATGTTGTTCAACGGCAGACATTGACTGGATAGCAAGGAATACAATTTATCTCATTTCTTGGATTCTATCAACTGATTTCCATGAAAATGTCCTGAATAGGAAGATAGCTCACACATACACACTTTTCAAATCTGTCTTGAGAATACACTTTAAATGAACTGTACTGATGTCTAGATCATTTATGAGAAAACCTGGTAGAAGTCGCAGGTCTCTAGAATACAGTCAAGGAATTAATTTAGGAAGAGACCCTCAGTTCAATCTGTAGCTCCCAAAAGAAAGAGAGGAAGGGAGAAAGGGAGAGGAAAGAAACAAAAACTAAAGCAATATTATTATTACTAATAATAAAACGCAGTTGTGTAAGAGAAAATACTCATTAGGAAAAAATACTAAGTCAATAGTGTACTTGTGTAATAAGAGACATTAGAGTTACTGGGAAGTAGTGATGTTTTATGTAAGAAGAATTCATTCATCCAATCTTACTAAGTTCTATTCTATAAGGTGCATATATGATGTGTTTTTAAACAGAAAAAAAAAACCTAGAATTCCCTGTAAAACTTCAAACGCAGCTTTCAAAAGCAAGATACAGGCATGGTTATATCAGTCTTTGCCTCCCATGAGCTATCTCGTTTAGCCACCCAGACAAATTCATCATTACCCCCACTTTACACATGAGCTAGCTGAGGCTGAGCTCTTATCACCTGCAAATATTCAATTATGTGTTATTAAATAAAGTGCTCTCTAAATATTTTTTTTAAATATTAGCATTTTAGCACCTCAGATGTTCCCTTCTGGTCTATACCCTATTTCACCAAAGGAGATATTTTACATTATCATCTCAGAAAAGCTTTCTAAATAACCCAATTATTCTCTGCCCACCCTTTCTTGTTCCTCTTAACCTGCTACAACTTAATCCTTGCCCTGAGTGATTACTCAATAATTATTTTGTGGGAGGCTGAAAAGATTGCCCAAGGCCCCTCCGCCTGCATGTCTGGCCCTGCTGCTAACCTGGGGTGCAGGGTGAGAGAGGGGGTGAGAGCTGGATCCACTCTACATGACTCAGGAGGTTAGCCAGTTGAAGGTGACAGACATGTGACACAGTATTTAAGGGCACATGTTGGAAAAACGTAGTGAGAATTGGTAAGAATCATGTAGAGTAGGCCAGATCCTTTGTGGTAGATTACAGTAGGTGAAAACTGTTTCAGCTTCAAAGCGATTTTCACAGGCTGAAATAGCATAGATAATAAAAGAAACCATTGTAACAGAAGACTCTTTTAACATGCTTTAAATAAAACTGAGCTTACCTGCTCAACTTAGGGTCCCAGTGACTAAAACAGAACAAGAAACAACCTCCTTATACTTTCAAAGTCTAGTAGGTTTCTTGAAAGGGTCAAATTGTTCTGCGACTGAACTTCACGGTGTCCCTCAATTAGACCCTAACTAAGCATTAGCAGGTCTCAGACTCTATAATTAGCATTAATAAAACATTAACATAACTAGTTCTGAATTGGTATACAGGATTTAAATACCTGTGACACTGTCTATACTACTCGGGTAGTATAAATTTTTGTCTGAGACATAATTATCTGACTCCCCCAAGTTTTATCTCATACTTAATTACAAGTGCCTGTGAATTTTCTGTCCGTGTAAATAGAGAGAGCAATGTGCTGTTTGCAGTGGGGATTCATTCACAATGAATATCTACAACAGCATGAAAAACTATTCCATCAAATGAGAAAGTACGAGGCAAAGAACTTACCACAGTGACAAAATTAAGTTGAAACCAGACTACCAAGACACACACACACACACGTGTGTGTGTGTGTGTGTGTGTGTGTGTGTGTGTGTGTGTGATATAATCAAACATGCACCCATGCATCTCAGGTGCCCAAGATGCATTGAATTTCTTTCTGTGTGAATCTGTATTGAAAATCTTCAACACCATAAGAGGTAAAAAGAATGGATGCAGTAGGTATTTTCAGTTATTATTTAGTATATTCACTTTGAAGAATGTGACTAACCTATAGTATTAAACACCGCAGAGCAACTGAACAAGTAAAAATTTAAAAACAGTGATATGGCGTAATTATGAAAACTCAGAGCAGAGGGAAGGCAAGTACAAATTGATTACAGACTCTAGTCTTACTTGTTGTGACATTTAGGGAACAAAGCTTTAGAAATGAATGTCAGAGAAATGTTCACATACTATCATATTCCTGTGGTCCTATTTTTATTAGTTTCATTGGGGAATTCTTATATGCTTAACATGACTTTACAACTCATTGACAATTTCAAGACAATTGTCTGGGAACTCAAATACTCAGAACTGAAGCAGAGGAACTAATGAGCAATGCCTAGGATGGGATTTTGCTCAGTAAGTTGCCCCTTTGAAGCTGTCACAGTGGGACACAGCAGTGGGGTGGGGGTGGGGTAGTCAAACCAGTGTTTGCTTCCTTACCAGGGAAAAAGGGATGAAATACTATTTATCTATCTGGTGGGGGTGTGAGGTAATTAATTAATGATCAAAAAGGATTTTAAGATCCTTGGATTAAAGGTGCTTGGTCAGTACAAAGTGTTATTAAGATGGTTTTAATAGTTATGATTATTGAGATATTAAATATATGACATTGACATTCTTTTACTCTGCATATACTATTCTGGATGGTAATTATCGGATGCATATCACCTGGACCGAAATGATAGCTTTAATGTTTGATTTTCATTTAGCTTTTAAAAATCATTTTCTTTTTTTCTTGAGATTATAATATGATTTCTTCATTCCCCCATTCTTGTCTTCTCCCCAAACCTTCCCATTTACCCTCCTCTGCTCAATTTCAAATCCATGGTTTGATTTTTCATCCATTGCTTTTACACACATATGTGTACGTATTTCTAAACACATGCATACAGCCTGCTCCGTCTGGGTAATATTACTTGTATGTATATTTTCAGGGCTTCTCCGTAAAGCCATGCAGTGTATCAGTCATCCCTTGAGACCTTCACATGATACCTGAGACCTCCATGTGACAGCTGAGACATCAGGTTGAGTGGACAAACTGAAGGAGCTTTGAGCTCTTGGAAATGAAGGTGACTGTTTGAGAGCATACACTTAATGACACTAGAAACAGAGCAATAAGTAAACTAAAGAAACTAACTAAACTAATCAAAGCCAGTCAGAAACATTAAATTCTTGCTGGTTTCTTTCTTTTAAAATCCAGAAGTAAGGAAAAGCATAAAGAATTATAAACCAGCACTAAAATAACATGATTCAAATTATAGGTCTTCTCAGTGATGGCAGGGAACAGTCTATTTTAGATGCTTTAGATTTATTTACTTCTCCATTTATCAAATGTTCCTTTCCTACAAATCCATATTTTAAAATAGGACATAATAAGGAGAGAAAAATTAATATAGATTTGTATCAAAACATTTATAAATCAGCATGTGATTTTACTTTTACTTAGGGCTACTGCATGATTGAAAATACAAGGCTATTTTCTCTCATTCCATGGAGGCTTGTTTGTAAAAAATAAACAAAATGCAAGACAAAGAAAATTTTGGTAATGACAAGAATTATCTTTAGTTCTAGTTAGTAACAAACACGAACTTGGAGAAAATAATAACTTGCTGGCAAAAAGCTGAAAAGTACAGTGTAAATACATGAAAGTTGATATCAATTGTCATCAACGAGATGCCTATAGTACACAAAAGAAAAGATGTCAATAGTTTGTTTAAATAAGAAAGAGAAAGTGAGGTCAATGCTTATTGTATCAGGAGAATGCCTGGGCAATCTCTGCAGGAGAGGTTTTTTGCATTGCTCTGGGAAGGCAGTACATATATATTTCTGTACTTGTTCACTTAAACATCCTTAGTGTATAGGACATTAACAAATTTGAATGAGAAAACAGAAATTATTTTTTTTTTTTTGTAGAAACTGAGGGAGAGGTCACATAAAGGCTTTGGAAAGCTACAGCTAGCAGCTTTAATATTGTTTTCTACATTCAGTCCAGTAACTTTATTCAAAAAAAATGGTAGCACTTAAAATTTGTGAAGCATATTTGTGTACCCTAAGGGATTTTTTATTTTTATCAACTTCTTTAACCTTTTTAGTAAGAAAACCAAATAAAGAATTTCTTCCTGTGTGCATTATTTTACTTTACACATATTCATACCCATCTTCTTGCCTTGCCTTCACATTCCTTTTCTGCTGCTGGTGGTTCTCCATAATCCAGATAGTCCTCTCTCTCTCTCTCTCTCTC
>NW_004949100.1:5532357-5537494 GCF_000317375.1 Microtus ochrogaster | reverse complement strand
CTCTCTCTCTCTCTCTCTCTCTCTCTCTCTCTCTCTCTCTCTCTCCCTCTCCTTCTCCCTCCTCCTCGTCCTCCTCGTCCTCCTCGTCCTCCTCGTCCTCCTCGTCCTCCTCGTCCTCCTCGTCCTCCTCGTCCTCGTCCTCCTCCTCCTCCTCGTCGTCCTCCTCCTTCTCTTCCTCTTGTTCTTCTTGTTCTTGTTCTTCTTGTTCTTGTTCTTCTTGTTCTTCTTGTTCTTCTTCTTCTTGTTCTTCTTCTTCTTCTTGTTCTTGTTCTTCTTCTTCTTCTTCTTCTTCTCCTCCTCCTCCTCCTCCTCCTCCTTCTTCTTCTTTCTGTTTACTTAAATTTAGTTTAAATGTGATAGTTTTTTCAAATGTGGTTTTCAATATATATATAATCATAAAATTTACTATTTAACCAAATTTCAGTGTATAATTCAGAAGCACATTCGCACATTTACATTCACAAGTACATTCACACATTTCTAACCATCTGTACTATCTATCTATCCTTGGGGATATTTTTTTATCCTTCTCAATAGAAATACCACACCTTTTAGAAAATAACTCTTCATATCCTCTTCCCTTTGTCCTTCATAACCTCTGCTCTTTCTGGATCAATAAATGTTGTGTGTGTGTGTGTGTGTGTGTGTGTGTGTGTGTCAGTGCTTGAGTATCTCAGCATGTGTATGAATGTCAGAGGACAACGTTCAGAAGTTGTTGTTGGAGGCGGCTTGTTCGTTTCTCAGACACCCATACTCCTGAAATAATCACACAAAATCTGTATTAATTAAATCATTGTTTGGCCTATCAGCTCTAGCTTCTTATGGGCTAACACTTACAGTTTAATTTAACCCATTTCCATTATTTTATATTTTACCATGAGGCTCGTGGCCTACTGGCAAGGTTCCAGCTGGCAGCTGGCATCTTTCCCCTCTGGCTGCTACATGGAGTCTCGTGACTCTGCCTTTTTTTTTCTCCCAGCATTCAGTTTAGTTTTTCCACCTAGCTCTATTCTACCCTATCACACAGGCCAAGGTGGATTTCTTTATTAACCAATGGTATTCACATTTTACAGAGAAGAATACCACATCAAGAAGTCAGTTTTCTCCTTCTTTCTAGAGTCACTATGCTTTCATGGCTAGTCATTTTATTTCCACAGGCATTTTTGGACCCACAAATTTAGAAAAAAAATTAGAAATATTTTTAAATAGTGATTATATTTAAATAAAAAATGGTAAGGAGAAAATGTTTCTCATTTTTTTTTACTACAATATGATAAGAAAAGCAAAATAACCAAGGAGGAAGATATTATATGTGTGAAGAAATAGCACATATACTCAACTAATGATGCTGTCTCTAATTCTAGCCAGGGACCACTTTTTCCTTGTAGAGTAGCATAAGGAAAATGAGCATGTAAATTATACTACTTTAGTTTAAGTCAGGTAGATAATCTTAAGGAACTTCTACTCCTTTCTTTTAATTATTTTTGCTTATTTTTATAATTGAAACATGAGGAGCAGGCTGGTTATAACAGTATACACTTGGAGTTCCAACTACCATGCAGGTTATGGTAAATGAATCAGGAGACCAAATCAAACCTCAGCTGTGTAAGCGGTCCAAGGCCAGCTACATGAGAATGATGTCTCAATTAAATTCTGTTCCAGTTATGTTTCCATTACTGTGATAAAATATCCTAAGGAGGGTTTAATTGTACTCATAGTTTCAGGCTGAAGTACATCATTTCAGGGAGGACACAACAGAGCTTGAGACAGCCAGTTACATTGTGTAACATCAGGGCCGGCTTGTTGGGGTATCTGTCCCGCCCAGAACCCCACAGCCAGCAAGCCCCAAAGAAAATCACACAGAGGACTCCATAAGTTATAAAACTGATTGGCCCATTAGCTCAGGCTTCTTGTTAACTCTTGCAGCTTATATTAACCCATTATTCTTATCTATGTTAGCCTCATGGCTCGGTACCTTTCTCCACTGGGTAGATTACGTGTTGCTTCTTCGGTAGTCTGGGCTGGACTGGGGGAATAGGCTTCCTCCTTCCTAGAATTCTCCTGTTCTCATTGCCCTGCCTCTACTTTCTGAATGGTTGACCCACCTATACTTCCTGCCTGGCAAATCAGCGTTTTATTAAAATACATGATTGACAGAATACAGACAATTCTCCTGCTCCAACATTGCATCCATGGGAATGAGAGACAATGGGCCTAAAGCACAACAGTTAGGGCTGCTGCCCTTGCAGAGGACCAAGATTTGGTTTTCAGCCTACATGGAGGCTCAAAACCACTTGCAACTCCAGTCTCAAGGGATCTAATGCTCTCTTCTGACATGCATATGCAACAGACATGCACATGGAGTACAGACATAGATGCTGACAAAACACTCACACACACACACACACACACACACACACACACACACACACACACACGATGCATAGAGAATGCAATACCTTGGAATACTCAGCTCTAAATGGGATGACTTCATCATACCTACTTCCCTGTTGGCTCAGGGAACTATGCAAAAGAGACAGAAAGATTGTAAGAGCCAGAGGGATGGAAGACACCAAGAAAACATTGTATCTCAGATACAACAGAACTGAAACATAAATGAACTCACAGAGATTGTAGCAGGCAGTACAGAATCTTCATAGGTTGAGGCCAGATGGTATCCTGGTGCTGAAATGGGGGAATGGACACAAAATCCCACCCCCAACAAAGAAGCTAATTGCAATTGATACCTACTTTTGAAGGGAAAAATCAGTTTTCTCTAATAGAATCTCCCTGGGCACATTAACCCCGCTTCACAGTAATCCCCATGCCCGGTAGTTGAGAGCTAACACAAATGAGTCTGTAAGTATTTCTGTAGACATTTTGTCTCATATTGCTTTATCTGGGCCTTTCTTTTCTTCTGCCTGTGTACCATGGTTCCAAATTTAGTATACTTTTTGGGTTTTTTTCCTGTTTTTTTTTGTGTGTGTATGTGTGTGTGTGTGTGTGTGTGTACGCAGTTTTTTGTTTGTTTCTGTTTTTGTTTGGTCTGTTGGTTTGTTTCTTGTTTTCTAAAGAAAGAGAGAAAGGAGTTGGGTATGGTGTTAGGTGGGTAGGGAGAGTCTGGGAAGTGTTGGGGAAGAGGAAAGTGATAGCAGAAAATATCATATGAAAATTTTTCAAATGAAAAATCAAAAAGCAGAAAGGAAGGAATTAACACATGCATGGTAGAGTTCCGCTTACTGCCTCCTCTCAATTATACAATTTGGAATTATACAATTGTACAATTCCAAATCCCCTCCCTAGGGAATGATGCCGCCCATAGTGATCCTTCTTGATACTTTAACTAGCATATCAAAGTTAATCCCTATACACATGCACACAGCTCGACATAACTAGATAGCTTCTGTGGAAGTTTGAATGAGAATGCCCTGATATACTTATATATTTGAATTCTTGGTCCATAGTTTGGTGATAACACACACGCATGTTTATGTAAGTATACATAAATTTATATACATACAATACACATATAAATATATTGTATAATGTACAGTTGCTGTCTGAGTTTCTATCCTGCCTGGTTCCCGCAGTCATTAAATCCCAAGGAAATCAAACAGAGGTCTACATTAACTGTAAACTCATTGGCCTATTAGCTCAGGCTTCTTATTAACTCTTATAATGGATATTAATCCGTTATTCTTATCTATGTTAGCCACATGGCTCGGTACCTTTTTCAGCGAGGCAGTCACAGCTTCCTTCTTCTGTGTCTGGGCAGAGCTGCAGAGGAATGGACTTTCCATTTCCAGGAATTCTCCTGTTCTCCTTGACCCACCTCTACTTCCTGTCCGGTTGTCCTGCCTATACTTCTTGCCTGGCTATTGGCCAATCAGTGTTTATTTAAAATATAATTGACAGAATATAGATCACTGTCTCACACCAGACAGTAATATTAAATATGTGTATATATCCATTATTTATTTAAACATATCCACTACTTCCAAGCATGATGGTGCAAGTCTTTAACCCCAGCACTTATGAGAAAGAAGCAAATGAATCTCTGGAAATCGTAGTGAGTTCCAGGCCAGCTAAGGCATAGCATGATCTTACCTCTGACTCATGAAAATTAAAAACTAATTCAAAATAAACATATCAATTAACTAGTAAAAAAGAAGATTTAAAAAAAAATAAGCCAATAAGAGTACCGGTGATAGAAGTGGGATATTGAAACGTGATCTAAATATTTAAATAGCCAGAAAACTTTCCCTCCAAGTTTCAGGATCCTGCAGTTTTCTTTTTCTTTTTCATTGCTTCAGTTTCCTATGAGGCAGAGGGTTGGGGAATGTGGTGTACTTTAGAAAGCTCCAGAGATCCGCAGAGGGTAGAGAAGCAGTATTGTCCAGAGGTGGTGATGGTACTGGACTGTCTGGTAGCAGTCACTGAGAAGGCAATGGCAGAACCAAGGATAAAGGGCAATGATATTACAGTAGGTGTGGGTATTACTTACACACAAGGAGCTAGACAGGTAATAAATATTACTGAGGCTGCTGGAAGTTAAATTTCTCACTGTTAAGAGAAACAGAAAGAAAATAAATTATTTGCAATGAATATAATTGTTATTTTATTGGAAGTAGAGGCAAATTCCCATGTAAAGATTCACAGTATTTTAGTAGATTCATGGATAATAGTGGGTAGATGTATGTAAGTGCATAATATACAGAAGTAATTATTATGTAGACATACACACACTTATTCTTTACTCACAAGGATAAAAATCACAAAGTATGTATGCATCTTGATGATTGTATTACAATCATTTTTATTAATTAGTCTCCTTGGAGATATTGTTGATCCCAGAACTGAGGCCTAAACAATACAATGTGGACCTTAACTTTTTGCCAAAATCTAAAAACTCCTAATGAATGGTATAGACATTAAAGCAACAGGTATAAAGTAGAATAGGATTAAAGAGGGCAATTGTAAGACAATTTTAATGTTAAATAGTGATTAAGAAATAAATTATAATGATTTACATAAAGAGAGTGATAATAATAAAAGTTAAGTCCAGACCCTTCAGGTTAGTTACTTGTGAATGTAGAAGGAATAATAGAAACAGTTAATGTTTGTTTTTTTTGTTGTT
>NW_004949100.1:5527700-5532175 GCF_000317375.1 Microtus ochrogaster | reverse complement strand
CCACCACCGCCCGGCGAGAAGTTCTAAGTATTTAATAGACAAAGAAAAGAAACATAAACTATAAAGACACTAAAATATAAAACATAAAATATCAATAAAATCACAATATTATATATAGCTATCTAGGAATAAAAATGTGTAATTAAAATAAATACGTTGTTTAAGCCATGAAGAATATCTAACTGGATTCCAAATAAATGGAATTCCACAGTATTCACAAGATACACCCTAAAATTCAGGGGCACTAATAAGACAAAAGAAATAAAGAGCAAGGCTTACAACAGATCAATAGATACATAATAAAGCAGAATGTCAAGCATGTTTCTGAAAATAGATGAGACAAAATAAACGTAACTTTGCAATACTCAGTGCTAGCAAAAATGATAGTCTCTAAAAGATGATAAACACTTCAATTCACCAGAAAGACATAAGAATTCTAATTCTGTGTCACCTAAAAATATAACCTGAAATTATTTAAAGCAAGAGCTGACAGACGTATAGGGAGTGCCACACTAATCTACATACCAAGAGATTTAAGCACAGCTTTTTCAATAATGATAAATCATGTAGTCAAAAGTCTGTAAAATTCTGAAAGCTTTGAACCACAAAAACTAACAAGGTTAGTGAAACGAAGCACACAGAACACAGAAACCAATCACACTCACAACTGTAGGATACACTTTCCTTTTTAGCAGCCAAGGTGTACTTCAGATGCCAGTTAAGTTGGTATCATAGAAGCACTACCAAAGAGGCCTAAGTTTCAGGTCTAGCAATGCTTCGATCTGAGTAATTCTATGTTGTGCCAGATAGCAGTGTAGTATATTTATTGATATATCTTGTCTCTACTCTTTAGATTCCTTTCCCCTCCTAGCTTTTCATCTCTGTTTCAGTTTTTAATTTAATCTGTTTCAATCTTTCAATTACTAATGTGCAGAAAGCTTAAATGAGTACATGAAGCAAAAATTTAAAACCTGGGGAAAAATATGTTCTTATGGCCAAGACATTTCTTGTACAGGACTCCAAAAGTGATATTAGGGAAAGACTACATTAAAATTAAGAACTTCTACTCATCAAAAGTTTTCACGTAAAATATGAAAACATACACTCCAGACTGGGTAGTATTTCTTACCTGCCAAGACATTAGCATTTGCAATATATACCCTTTGCCACACATAGTGGTGTCTGTCTTTAATCCTAGAAGTTGGAGGGTTGAGACAGTAAGATGGTGAATTTGAGACCAACCTGAACAATACAACAAAACCCAAGCTGCACTTAAACTCATACAGCAAAAAATAAAAAGTATAAATGATAAAATTTGTCATAGGCAAAATATTTAAATGGGCAAATAGAGATGGAAATACTCTTAGTAAAAATTAGTAATAAAAATAAAATATAAATTAAAACAGTGGTTGAATTTTAGCTCGTTACTACTAATTAGAATTTTTTTTTACATGTTGCAATATCGGACATTGGATGTAGAGCAACTGTTGCAATTTAAGTTCATATAATAATTTGAAAATCAATTTCTTCTGACTCAATAATATTGATGCATATAACCTAGTATCATGATAGGACCACCCTTAGGTATAGGACTTAGTGCCTTAATTTGCTCAGGCTGCTGTGAGAAGGTACTGGAGACCACAGGAAGTTATTTCTCACTCTTCTAATACCTGGAAAGTCCAAGACCAAGATGACTAATAATTGAGGTTTTGGTGAGAGCTCCCATTCTGCCTCATAGATGACCTTCTCATTGTTATTCTATTTTTCATTGGTGTGTATACATAAAAGCAGAGAGAAGAGAGAAGAGCAGGGGAGAAAAATTTATGAGAAGAACGGAGAGGCAAGGAAGCCAGCGCAGATGGGGTGAGAGGTGAGGGGGAAGAGAGTAGGAGAGACCTTAAAACCTCATCTTTCCAATTTTGTTTAATCTTACCCGTGTATTAACACATCATAGTCTAACTGCAGTCATACTGAAGGTCAAAGTTTCAATGTGTGAATTTGAAGAGACTAATTACATTCGTGGCACCTAAGGAAGATGTTGTTCAGGCCACTAATTCGTAAACAGAAACTGCTCATTCATTTCCCAGCCACCCAGACTCAAACTAATTACACAGAAACTGTTTGGCCAATAGCTCAAGCATATTTCTAGTTAGCTCTTATATATTAAATTAACCCTTTTCTAATAATCTGTGTATTGCCACAAGCTGTGGTTAACCCGGTAAAATTTCAGATGTCTGTCTCCTTCAGCAGCTACATGATGTCTCCTTGACTCTGCCTTCTTCTCTCTCTCTCTCTCTCTCTCTCTCTCTCTCTCTGTTCTGATGTTCTGATTTCCCACCTGACTTTACTCTGCTAAGACATTGGCTGAAAAAGCTTCTTTGTTAACCAAATAATAAAAACACATTCACAGCATACAGAGGGGAAGCCCACATCACTAATCCTCTATTATTTGTGTCCCAAACTATTCACAGCCAGCACAGTGGCCTAGTGAAAGCTCAGCCCAATTAACCAATTATGATTTCAGTTTCCTGGTTAGTAGGTAGTAACAAAGCCCTTTAGAATACCTACCTGAGCTAATCTAGGTCAGAGCAGTCATTCTAGGCTCCCCCTCACCCCAAAAAATACAGTGCTCAAGTGTCTACCTAACATATAAAAGTCAAAGATCTTTGGCTCAATCCTCAACACCACAAAATACAAATGAAACAGATATTTTATGTCAGTATGTTTTGAGCTGTAGTTTTATACAAGCACAGTGGAGGCAGTATATTTGGTCATTTAAGTCCCTCTGTATTGATAAATAGTTCAGATTTATCCAAATTGAAACAAATGAAGGAATAAATGATTGTTATATATTATTAACCTTTTTTACTATTACCTAACTAAGATAGAAAACAAGACTAATCAGAAGTTTAAATGATTCTTATTCTTATTAATAGATTTTATAAGATAATGGATCAGTCCAAGGTAAAAAACAATAAAATAAATAGACAAGGAAAAAAGCATAGATTCTGATTATCACAATAGCTACTAACAAAATGGTAGGCTATAATTGAGTAGGGGGCTGGAGCGATAAATTCTTTGTTAAGGGGAAGAGGTCAACCAAGAGACTTAAAACAGTCACACAAGAAATGGCAGTGATCTTAACGTTCCTTCTCAAATGGGAGAGTCAATACAGGATGGAGATTTGAGGATGTAGCTTAACACTTGATGTTTTAGAGCTGTCTCTGAGAGGGCCATAGGGAACAGCTCAATGATCAGAACGTACAAACATGGGGGCCAGATTCTGGGACCCTAGCACCAAATAAATACCGCATAGGGGTGGGCTCATCTCACACTTGCGATTCCAGAGCTCCAAAGGTAGAAACAAGTGATTCCCAGAACAAGCTAGCTAACTAGAGTAGGAATATTGGAGAGGGTGGGGTTGAACTGAGAGCACCTGCCTCAATGAGTAAGGTAGAAAGTGATAGGAACTTTCTGACCTCAGAGTTCATTCTCTTCCGACATTGTGTGCATGTGGCATATAAAATGCTGGTAATCACGCAAATAAACTACACAAACATACAAACACAAGGGGAAGAATATAAAACAGAATAGAATTGACAGTGAGGGGAAAAAGAGATGGAGCTAATTAATAACATAAAGGAAAATATTGTTTATTGACCCTCCACAGACATTGGAGGTTATAGACTTTTTACCTACCTCTCTCATTTTGTGGTGTAAATCTGGGAGAGAGGGGCCTGAAAAATGAGGGCTGAGTCTCACACAGCAGCCAACTTGATTTAGAGCACCAGTTTATAGTCTGAGGATTAAGAACAGTCACTGAAATAAACTGTACAATCAAAAGAACAAGTCACATGGCAGAATATGTTTTACCCACAGAGGCATATTAGTAGCAACTGCCGAAGTAAACTCACCCCTATCTGCTACCCCTGAGGGGATCGTGAAAACACATTTCAAGAATAATTCTGCGATTTGAGGAAACCGAGGTCACAAGACACATTGTTTTCCTGGAGTTTTGTCCCAGGCACTCAGGATTCTCACAGGACTCCATTCTTGGTCTGCATTCCAACACTTTCCATGTCTGTACACTAGACATCTGGTGATCCGCCTCTGTAGCAGACTTCATTCTTCCATTTGGAAAGGCATTTAACCTTCTGAATCATTTCTGAGTCCCAGGTGTTGCGACTGTCCCTCAACCCCTATCTTCAAATTACTCTGCCCTGTTGGCCAGAGAATTGAAGTTTTGAGATCCAAGTTAAGCTGAGCCAACTTTAAAGTCCCAATATAATTAATATTAACAATATGAAAGAACTGTTATCCCAAAATTCCACATAGTGGCTCAGTTAGCCATCATGAGAATGCAATGAAGTAGATGCACTGACTGTCTCTTTTTCATAGTAAATAAACTGAGGTAGAGAAAGGCAACTTTTATTCAGGTCAGATACACGTCAGATTTTACTTTTTTTTTTTTTTTT
>NW_004949100.1:5513349-5527600 GCF_000317375.1 Microtus ochrogaster | reverse complement strand
TCTCTGCCTCCCGAGTGCTGGGATTAAAGGCGTGTGCCACCACCGCCCGGCTTACACGTCAGGTTTTAAACTCCATGCATCTCACTTCTCATCCCACACATCTATTCTCAGACCTTGATGGCCATGCCTTTAATCCCAGTCCTCAGTACTTGATATTCTTTTTGTCTAGATTTTTTTTTTTTATCTACAAATGTACATTTGTCTCAAGAGAACCCAGAAAGTGCCTTTCCTTGGATTCCTAACTTGAGTGTCAAGGAGGCAAAGGACCATCTATCTCTGTTGCTGGAATTAAAGGAACTGACCAGGACTGATGATAGGAACATGAACCCAGCTGTGCAGAATCCAGACAAACCGAAGGCACACTGACAAGTGTATCTTTTGAGATCAGAGCTGATTTGATGGCGTGTCTGCATCTCCGGTCTCAGTCACCCTGGAGACTAACTGGAGCCCTAACCTTCCATTAAAGTGATGATGTGGGCTTATTCAGACCCCTTTCTGGATAAACTAGCTTAAATTTTAAAGCTCACAAGCACGAGTCATGAGTAATTAAGGGTACCAGTTGGCATCGCTGTGGAAGAGTCTTTAGCAATGCTCACTCATCCAGTAGGAGAGCAGAGTGCTGAGTTAGGACTGGCTGGGGATTCAGTAGGCAGCTCTGGTAGAAAGGCAGGGTCACAACTACTTGGAATATGAGAGTGACAGATAGGTGGAAAGTAACTGACATCAGAAGGGAACCTATTGTGCACAGGAACAGAGATCCTGGTATAGATAAACAAAGGTTTTTAACCTCACAAGTCTCTCTCTCACTCTCACTCTCACTCTCTCTCTCTCTCTCTCTCTCTCTCTCTCTCTCTCTCTCTCTCTCTCTGGTGTGTGTGTGTGTGTGTGTGTGTGTGTGTGTGTGTGTGTGTGTGTGTGTGTTGGATAACTAGGCTGGGGAAGGTGACTCAGGAGTTAGGGCATTTATACACATAGTAAACGCTCAGTCTGAAATTTGGATCCCCTGAACTCAATAAATGCTGGAAGGACAATGCTGTCTGCCTACATTCCCAGTGTTCAGAAGTCAGACACAGAAGATCTCCAGAGGAGGCTAACTAGCCAGACTAGCCATATCAGTGCTCTGGAGTCAACTGAGAAATCCTTCCTCAGAGAACAAAGGGGCTATTGACAGAGGAAGACTCCCCAAAGCAAGTTCAATACCCTTTGAACACCTCCACACACAAATGTGTTCATATAGAAGAACACCCCTATGCCCCTGCACTCAGACGAATGAGAAAAGAAAAAGGATAATTACCTTTCTTGTGAGTATTAAATGAAATAATCCATAGGAAGTCTTTAACACAGTACCTGACATAAACAGTAGCTAGTCTATAAACAGAGCTCAGACAAGAACCTGGTTCTGGTACCATGCAGATAGATTTACAGAGAAAGGGTTTTCTGAGTTATAGTTTGGAACAAATTCAATTTTATACTAGAAAGAGGTAACTATTCTCCCCTCTTACACCTCTATTACTTCTTGCTTTTACCCCAACTTTTTTTTTAATATTTATTTACTTATTTATTTATTTAGTATGTGCACAGCATTCCTTCCATATGTGCCCGCAAGCCAGAAGTGGGTGCCAGGTCTCATTACAGATGGTTGTGAGCCACCATATGGTTGCTGGGAATTGAACTCAAGACCTCTAGAAGAGCAGTCAGTGCTCTTAACCACTGAGCCATCTCTCCAGCCCCCTACCCCAACTTTCATTACAGACAAGAATAGATTCTTCTGTATGCATTCCATAGAGGCCCGAGTCGTTGTCTTAAAACTGGACACACATACATCAGAGGTGAACATAACATGCACAATCACTGCAGTCCAAAATCAAGTCTGAAACACCACTGAACAGTTTACTAAAGAGTCTTTCCTTTGCAAAGAACACTTCTAATTATTAAGCCATGGATATACTTGCAATTGCATCAACCCCGATGAAATCTCTCCTGCTTGGAACAAATGTGATTTGAGTTTTGCATTTTTTTTTTTTTTGCAGTGAATGAGGAAGAAACTTCCAGATGGAGAGGTTTAATTTGTGAGATTTTCCCTAGTCTATTCATATTGGCTTTAACTTCCATTTTAAATTACAGAGAGAATCCCCAAATTTTCAAATAGCCCCGAGAGATCTGATGAAATAGCTAATCTCTTTCCATGAGCATTCTAACGAAAGCAATTTCTTACCAAGCTATATACTACCCAGTGGGACTGATAATGAATCTGCATTGTGGTAACCTTTGTAAGAAGGGAAGAGAAGACCTTCCAGGGAGGTGTGTTTATTAGATGGCGTGCAGCTTTCTGTGTGTGGAGGCTGCTTCTGTGTGGCTAGAGTGTGCACTCGGATATGTCAGGTTCCTCACAACACCTCTGGTTTACAAAACCCACCCGATTGCATTCCAGAAGTATATCCAGCGAATACAGAATGCTAACGTGCTGAGTACCTTTCTCATTGTTCAGTGTTGCTTACTTTGAAGACTCTCTAGATTTACACATCTGATTCTAGATTTGCTAGTGTTTCCTGTTTAGATTTGTAGAATTTAAACTTGTCTTCTTGCAGAGTTCTTTGTTTATTCATTGATTTGAAAGCTAGAAGGGAGGGGGAAATGTGTCTGATGTCACTTAAATAAAAAAAAAAAAAAAACAGCAGCATTTACTGGAAGTCTCCTACAGAGGGCACCTTCACCTTATTTGAAACCCATGTGAAAGAGACTCTCAGTGGGTACCAGAGCAAGAACCTTTAAGGCAGCAATTCCGCTTGTTTTCATGAACCAGTTTCTGGTTTCTTTGTTACCTTATCTTTAATGAAAAAGAGCTGACACCCTCTGTCCAATCATTGCTAGATATAGGATACTAACACGACCTTATTATTATGTTCAGCTGGCTTGTGGGTGAGCTTGGAGACAGCTGTTCCTATTGCCTAAGAGGCAACAGATCAATGAGAGAGAAGGGAAAGACAAGTTTTGAGCTGCCTTTTTGCAACAATGTCCTTTATGCAGCTGAGGATATTTTTAAAGCATTGTATTGGAAAACAAAGGCCAATGATAAAGTACAGTGTTGACAGAACCCGTCTTTGTTGTGTTGTTATGGTTAGTAAGTGCTTTAGGACAGAGTTCCTTACATAGGAACAATAAAGATGTTTTTAGATACCAGAAATACAGTCATCCTAGACTAATTCTAAGTAAATGTTAAAGAATTCTTAAAACTGGCTTGTGAGCTTGTGTACATATGTAAAACAATTCCTTGAGGCCATTTGTGTATAGCTGAATCATCAAGTGAAATTTTAGTATCTTATTTTAGAACATACCACTAAAATAAGAGATCATTGTGCTGTAAAAACAAGAGAACCATGCCATCGAAAATGTTGCCTTCCAATGTGTCATCGCAAAGTAAGTGCTGTGGACAGCTGTGCACATCAAGAGGGCTTCAAATGGAGCAGCAGTTTGACGTTGATTTTGGAATGGTTTGCATTTTGTGATGGCTAAACATAATGCATGTAAGTCCAACATGTACAAATATTTTTTAGTATATTGGCCTCAACAATTTCTGATTAGGTGGCTTCTTAGGAAATTTAACAAGTAGTAAGAGCTTTTAGGAAAGTATTTTC
Organism: Microtus ochrogaster; assembly: GCF_000317375.1. NCBI lineage: Eukaryota > Metazoa > Chordata > Mammalia > Rodentia > Cricetidae > Microtus > Microtus ochrogaster. The sequence goes on along the minus strand of NW_004949100.1, from coordinate 5,523,965 downwards.
AATAATAAAACCAAAGTATTAATGATGGTTATTCTTGAGTATCAGGGTATAAAAAAGAGAGAAGACCTATCTTTTCTCTTTATATTTTCAAGTGAAATACTGCTTGTTTGTTAGAGATACCACTTAACATATTACATTTCCAATGAAGCTCATCAATCATGTATTGTTAATTCTATATTTTCAGGTAATAGTTTACTGTCAGGACTAATTAAACTTCCAGTTGTTACTAGGGGACTATAGGATTTGAGTATATGTTTGTTCTGTACTTGACTTGACATATATTACAAACAAGTAAGTGCAATTGCATCCTAGTTACCAAAATCAGTTTGTGACTTAGACCTCTTACAAATGCATTAAGTAAAACCTTTGGATTTCTTACCAGCAACTGCTAGCAAGTCGATTTCTTCTTTAGCACTGACTTTAACTAATTTGTCCCATCAGTTTGCTCACAAGAAAACAAAACAAAAAACTCGCTGTTAACAGCAGGCTGAAGCGTGTCCTAATGCTGTAATCAAACCTATTTCAAAATCAGTTAAATTAGCTCTTGGAGAAAGAGCCTCATTCTTTCGCTCAGCAGAAAAGAGAGTACCTAGAAAGTCCACCTGTCCAGGAGTTCTTGCCTCCTTACTGACATTCCCTGGTGTTCTGTGGCTTCTTGCGCTTTGTAGCTTTCCAGAACTCAAGGCTTCTTTGAAGTCGCCCTTACTTTGCAGCTTCCCTCTAAAGACAGAGTAAACGGGGAAAAGCCAAGCAGTTCAGACAATTTAAAAGGGGCAGCAGGAGAGCTGGCTATTGCTCGATTAGGGATAGCTGCGAGTGTTCCCTAAATCATCTGCTGAGAGAAAGTGATCTTCCTTTAACTCAGGATGAAAAATTGGAGAAAGAGCCTAGATAGCTCCCCGAGGAAAAGCAGATTAGGGCTAGCAAAAGACCACAGAAAAGCTAAGAGTGCACACCATGCCAAATTTCACAGAGCACGTCAACAGGTGACTTATGGGGGTGTGTTTGGGGTGGGGGTGGGGGGTGCAGGACTGTATCCTAACCAAAGGAAGCCAGGGAAGTCACAACATCTTCAAGAAACACTGGGGATTTTGCTATCAAACTTCTGCTAAATGTGTTTCAATATTTCCATAGCTGTCTTTTGGGCAGGAGCGAACATCCATCCTTGTGATGCTGGATTGTATCTCGTGCGTGCTTACACAGAAGCAGGCACTGGGGACCTACGTAGGCCTGAAACACACAGAAGAGTAGTAATGTAGTTCCAACTATGTGGCCTTTTACCTTTCCATTATCCTCACACTGAAATGAAAAATGAAAACTATTTTATCTCTGCTTCCTCAAAAAAGGTCTCCTCTGAAGATACTTGGGGGCAGCGGTGACGATCAGTGATTATTTCACTTTACAACCAATCCTTAGCTTACAACTCAGGTAGATGTGACAATAAGGGGACATTCCCCTATACTGCTACTTGACAATTTCTTCTTTCATAAGATCCTGTATGAAGATGGAGCTGATGCTCACATAGTGAGAGTTTGTCTACAGAACCCCTTTGAGAATATTTCAGAGATTGCCCCTAATTACGAAGGCAAGGACTCATGGGCCACTTGGAATATAAGGCATGGTCATTGTGGGAATAGCAGCTAAGTGTCTGCAGTTTTGATCTCTCTGTCCCGTTATAGCAACGACATGGCAGGTACTGTCAGGAGGGGATGCTCAGGATGAAACCTTTTATTCTTGGTGTACTTACCAAGCAACACATAGCATGCAAAGTTAAGTGTATTTTTGTGTAACAGGTTGCTGTGCACATTGAAGTGAGAGTGACTTTCAAGTAAAGGCCTTGGGCTGGAGAGATGGATCAGAGGTTAAGAGCACTGACTGTTCTTTCCAGAGGTCCTGAGTTCAATTCCCAGCAACCACATGGTGACTCACAGTCATCTGTAATGAGATCTGGTGCCCACTTCTGGCCTGCAAGCATACAGACAGACAGAACACTGTATAGATAATAAATAAATAAATCTAAAAAAAAATAAAGGTCTTACGAACTTTTTCACATACTCTTTGTGTGCACATATGTGGGAGATAAAGTTACCTCCTGAAATCTACCTCACGGTCTCAGGCGACAACAGGGTGCACTCTTGTGTTCGGTCTTGGTGAAGACTCCTTAACACCTTTCCCAATGACTAAGAAAAGATGATTCTTTCTGCATTGGCCCCAGAAAACCCTTATTACCGACCTAAGACTCTATTTTTCAAATCTTTGAGACCCAACTTCGTCATATTTCCAGATTTTTACTTCAAAATTTTTTTCCCAAATTGCTCATAGCTTTTAAGACAACTGGATAAGCATTTGTTTCCAGTGTGTCTAGTCTGATCGAGACCATGCATGACATGAAGAACGAGCAGTTCATGTCAATTGGTGGCCAAGGAAATGGAGAACAACACACGGAAAAGCTGTTTTGATCACCTAAGGTGCCATCTATTGAGCAATATTCAAGCTCTTAGTATTTCTACCAACCATCTACAATGAGTAAACTTGGCTAAGGACCCCTGGAGAGAACCATATCAACAAGTGTAAAAATGTAAGACAATTATTTTCTTACCTTGTGCCAGAGCACAAGGTAAAAAATCACTAAAATGCAGGTATGAGGCAACAATGATGGCTTAGTTGGTTAGCTCCTTAAGGAGAGGTGCTTGCTAGCAAGCCTGACAATATGAGTTCTAATCCCCGGAACTCATAGATGGAGGAAAGCCCTGGGATACACTGAATTTTGAACTAGACAGGAAATGGCAGGCCTGAATTACATGGGAAGTGTACGTGTTTAGACATATGGATGAAATATAATTTAAAAACTATAACGTGTTCAGGCATGTGATGGAAACATGTTCCCATGTGATAAAGAGGGGGTCTGTGGCATACTCAGATCTGGCCTTGAAGCAAAGGGGTCTCAGAAGATGTCCAGTCCTACCTTGCACCCTGGCAGTGTCCACAATTCTCTTATGAAGACTGGAGGGTGAGGAGTTGATCTAAGAAAAATCTATTCACAGAGTCTGGCAACATTATTAGAAAGTTTCATTATTATTGTACTGGTCAAATAGGGCAGTTAATGTCTAAGTTTAAAATGGCCAAATGAATTTAGAGAGCCACTGTGCTTATTCCCGACCCCCCTTTCATTGTTTCAAAGTACACCCTCTATTTCAAGATGTAATCTTTGCTGAAGCATAGATACAATCACAACAAAACGCCTCCCCCTTAAAGCCAGCATTTCAGAGCCCCGTTAAATCAAAAGAAAAAGTCTTTCTCCCCCCAACCCAATCTCATAGCCCTCAGGATTTTAAATGGTAATGATCAGTTCATTTGAGAAAATGACATTTTAGTGCTTCCCTTTGCAAGCTCTGAAGGCAAGGAAGGTGTCTCTTTCCCAGTGATCTGCTCCTCCTTTTGTTGTCTAGCATTACTGAAACTGACCTGGCATGGATCACTGGGTGAGCAGGCAATCTTAAACACTTCTCATATAAATTACTGGTTTCCTTCCAAGTGCAGTTGCTCACAGGGTAATACACCATTTTACAGCTTCGATAGCAAAGTCTCTTCATTCTGCTTGGCTCCATATCCCCCCTACCCTTCAATTCCACCACCAGGAAATGAACAGAGAAAAAGATTCGCAGGGAGGTGAGCCTCGAAGCAGTCTGTTTCTGCTTCCAGTGGTGTTTCTTGAACAATTTGGAATCGTGGATTCTCCTGTCTAACTTCTTAAATTCCTATCAAGGTTGCTTCTGTCTTAAAAGTCACCATTAAAATAATGAAGTTATCAACATAATCTCTTCATATTCAGACACTGTAAGAAGCAATTGTTAGATATATACCGATGTCTACAAAACAACTGACAAATAATTATATTGAAATGAGAGCAATGCTCACATTTTGTGGTTCAGGTCTGTTAGGTGGAAACGTCACACAGTGTTCCCACAAAGACAAGGTATGCCATTGAGAAAACACTCCCACGTCCACTGGATACTAATGATGACCACATTTCCAAACCAATGACTTTTTTCCCATGAACTCTAATGGCAAGGTGTGTTTTTCCTGACAGTTAACTTGGATCAGGGCATGCAGTATTGTATTTCAGCTGGTGACTCTGTAAACTCTGTAACTGCCTTTGAAGTTAAGCATTGTCAATCAGTTTCCATGTCTGAATAACTCTTAGATGAACCTGACTGACCCAAGTAAACTCACTGAAACATACTATTTCCCCATAATTGATGCTCCAAATGAACGTCTTTTTATAATAAAATGTGCTGGAAAACAAAGCAGCCTTGCATCCGGCACAAGTTGCATCATAATTAAATTTTATTTTATCCCATTGAGGCATGCTAAATGTTGAGCAAAATATAATTTTAAGTAATTTGTTTGTATTCTTATCTGTAGGAGTTGGAAATTAACAGCGTTGCTAGTTTGTGTTCACTGTTAAGCCTGGAGAGCGGAGAGATTGCTTTGCAAACATTACAGTTATTATGTCTGCAGTTGGTACTCTTTGTATAAATTATTGATCAGCCAGCTTATTTTTCTTTCTGCTTAATGGATATTATAGCATAGCCGTTTACAACGCTATGGTTAAGGTTGTGTCAGCACTTCCATTATAATAAACCCTCTGTTACAGGGGTTTATAACTTGTTGTAAAAATTTGCTCTGGGCTGAAACTTGACATACAAGATCAGGCTTCCAGGAGGTAGTAATTGTTGTCCTTTCAACTTTAAAAAAAAATCTCTTTGTTCTAAAAGTAATAAATAAATGAACAGTTTATTCTTTTTTTTTTTTAAAAAAAAAATCCTTGGAAGCTCTTTCTTGAAATAAAAGAGTTTTACAGACTACCTGTTGGATGATGACCTTTTCTTTGACTTCATGATCTAACCAAAAAGAAAAAAAAATAGACTAAGAAAATTTAACAACAACAAAAAAAAAAAACAACTAAAAATCAAAACTTATATAGTCAACCAATGTTCTTCTATCATAATAAAGCATACTATAATTTATTCCTCAATATTAAGCATATCTTTGCACAGGGACAGACCAAATGTTCTCACAGTATTCCTAACTGCTTATCCTTAAAGTAATTTACATCCCACAATACATCTCTTGTTTATTTAAGGAGAAAAAAAACCCAACAACTAAAAAAAAATATATGAACAAGAGGATTTACATATCTGTTTCTCTGACTTCCCTGTAGTCCAGCCTACGATTATTTTCAGGATGATGGCCTGATTTAAGAGGTGAAGGAAACTAATCTGAATTTATATTATTGTTGCTGCTGCTTCTTCCCACCAGTCAACTGCACCAAATCTTAGTGTGTTTTCTGCTGTAAGGGTTATTTGGAGGGGCAGTCTTTCCTACCACCCCACAGACGGAATGGAGAACTCTTACCTGGAAATGGGTACTTGTAGGAAATCATAACTAATTTATCACAAAGAATTGACTCCTTGCCCTGGCAATGATGCAGTTTAGAGTCTGAAAAAAATTCCCATGATGATTTGCTGTTGTTGTTGCTGTTGTTTGTTAACTTTTCTTCTTGCCATTGGCATCTCTTTACTCATCTGAATTTGGACATTTCTTATTGTCTGCCAAATAACCAGAAAAGTATTTTTTTTTTTTTTTTTTTACCACTTGTGACCTTTATTCTGAAAAAGCAGAAAGGGCTTAAAGGAGAAAGCAATAGTGTTCTCCTACTGAACCATTTGGAATTGGATCTACATTAATGCAAGCAGATGATTACCGTGCTCATTCAAAAAGCTTACATACTGAGTCTGCATGTCTGCCTTTCCCTGTTGTTAATAAAATAGTGAGTGTCACTTATAACCATTTCATCATTAAGTATCAAACTGGTACCATAAAGCCACAGTGCTTCAAGGTGTTATGTTACTATATTCAGCTCCCCACCTTCTGTCTTTTGGGGTAATTCATCAACAAAGTCTCTGCTTTTCATTAAAGAATGCCACAGCAAGATAAGAGTCCCACTCCTGGTTCTTAAGGAAAGGCAGCAAGTTTGAACAGAAAGGGTGACTAGGGACATGAAAGACACCAAAAATCAGGCAGAGTGATGAAAATGAGGAGGGAAAGGGGTGAAATTGTAAACGTTTGGAAGTCTGTGCTTAAGGTAGTTAAGGTTTATCTGAGGGGTTGATTGGCAAGGCCATGTGTCTGAGTTAAAAAAGACTTGAAAGAGTTACTTGGCATAATTTCTCCATCCTCAATGATTTGCTACTGAAACGCAAACATCAATTTTGGACTCTCTCCTGAGAAACATTTAACAAAGTCAGTGAACTACTGGTACCCTGATATCTTTCTAGATTTGCCAAACTCTGATAGCTCTTTAATAAACCTATGACTGAAGTTTATCTTTTTTTTTTTAATTTCTATTAAGGAAATATGTCCATTAGTAAATACACAGATGTAAAAATGGTCTCCTTTACTTAGCCATTGTGGTGTGTCTTAGGATTGTCGAGAAGGCACTCTATTGTTAAAGCTGTTTGTGCCGGGTGTACTAATGCACTCTTTGATTGAGTGAATTAGCAGTCATAACAATCTGGCAGTCTGGCCATAGAAGTGTGCTCAAATTGATTTGTGTTATGGCTGGACTGGAAAATCTAGTGTTAGTTGTTTTTTGCCCTGGGGCATTGTTTGTACCAAACTCTACTTTTCATTTAATTTTCCAATACATTTTGAAAGATTGAAATGCTTGTGATCAACATTTGATCCACTTGCATTATTTAAAAAAAAAATCTGAAAGTAATTTCAGATTCCCCCCCCCCCCAAAAAAAAAACCCTTGCTTTCAATTAGAGTAAACATAATTAGAGTGACGTCGTGCTCGGAATGGTAAATCTGTCTTTGAATCTATTAACCATGCTTTCCCCTTGTCCTGTCACTGTAAGGAATTCGGTAGAGATCTATAACATACATTTGTAATGTCGAACATACATGCTCCTCATGGAGCTTGAGAAAAATTAAAAGAATAAAATCATAATGAGTCTTTTACTCTGCCCTCTTGGTGTCTGCCTTTTCATATATGCCCAAATCCCTTCTCTCTCATTTAGAAATGCCATAAAAATCCAGTAAATTCAAAGCTTTCAGAACATTGGGAGATATTAAAGGAATGTACTCAAATATACATTGTCTTCCAGTTACTCTGTTTTTGTATTTTGCTAGAAATAATTTTCATTTAAAAAAAAAAAACACTGTACCAGTTGCCATAAGAAACTCTAAAGAATGAAGACATGACTTATCCTAGATCTGTCAATATTTGTATCTTTCCTACAATCTTCTTCTTTGCAGCCATTTACCAGAATTATAATACAACATGAATAAACCTAAAAAAATGACTATTGATTTTAGAGAAAGCTTTGTGAAATCATTTAGTCAGTTTCCCCACTTGAGAAATCACTGAATACAACATGTCAATAGAAAAGAACGGAATAGATGTAATACAGCTCTGTGCTTCCTTTGAGTTATAAAAAAAAAAGGGTCAAATATAAATCCCCACAGATATAGCCTTTTATACTCAAATAAAATGATACTTACCAATTCCCAACTACAAGTCCATCTTTTTACACATTTATTCTTCCCTTTTGAAACCACAGGTTGTGAAAGTGTGTTTTTATGTGTCCCTATTCGCCACTGATCCTTTTAACCAAATAGGTCGCCCTCATCATCACTAAAGTGCCTGTTGTCATTCAGGTAATCACCGCGACTTTAGCTGCCACAGCTACTTCGGATTCTCCCTGTCTCCTGCAAAGCTACAGCTCTTCTGAAAACTGCATTTCATACTGCGCTGAACTCTGTATCCTGTGCCGATTTTTGTTAGGTAATAGTTGATGAGACCATTCTTTTTATTAGTTCCCGTTCTTACCGGTCTCCTCAAATGGGGGAAAGGTGGGGGAGGGGAGGGGAGGGGCCAGAAGAGGGCAGAAGGAGGGAAGAAAATACCTTCCCTGAACTGTACAAGCTAAGCTTCAAACGATATCCTAGGAAAGAAATTAAAGACTTCTTAATTAGTGCAGCAATTAAGCTTTCTTGGTAGCATTTTAATCAGCACAGGCCCTATCAAAGGACAAACAGAACGATTTGCAGGTCTTTGAATTTTAAACAGTCTTATTGATTTCAGCACAATACGTCTTCAGAAAACACAGGGAGAATTTTCTAATATCAGTTACAGTACTTTGAGTTTTGCTTATGCAAATTGAATGAAGGGTAGGAAAGACGAGATGGATGAAGAGTACCTTAAATAACAAGAGATGTAAAACAATAAACAATACAAAAGCTTTCAATGTTAAATTTGCCATCAAGTGAGAATCTCAAACCTTTCTTAAGTTGATCTCTGTGTCGTGTTAAATACGATTTGCCTTCCACATAGCTGGAAAGAATATCTCCGAAAGTAGGAAAGAAGATGAAAAAAATATATGTCTTCAGGGGTTTTTCAGGTCTATTTTGTTTTGCAACATTTGACTTTTCTAACCCTATTGTTTGATCTAAAGAGCAAGTGGTGGAGGGGGGGGGGTCCTTGAAAAGGTTGAGAAGCCTGAGGTGGAGGAGGGGAGGAGCACCTTCTAGGTGGAAGAATATGCTCCCCAGCCTCACTTCTAAGGGAAGCATGTGCTTGAAGCATGCGTTACTCTTCAGAAAATTGGAAGTTTGACTGGAAGAAGGGTGGGATTATGGCTTGGTCTGCCTCACTGCTTTGCTTCCTGTTTGTTGCTCTAGAGTGTGGCAGATTTTGGAGGAGTGATAGTTTGAGGAAATGGAAGGAGAATGGTGAGGTCAGATTCTGGGCATTGGACTCCCCCTTTCTATTTGTAGGACTATAAACCTAATGTGTGTCATGCAGGCTGGAAACACTACATAATCTGGCATTTTAAAAACACACTGGAGTTTATTAAAGTTAGGAATGGCATTCAAAAATAAATTTGTATCTTTTTCTTTTAGAGTTTAACAGTTTTTCAGTATTGCAGTTCACTCCAACAATAATTTGACATTTGAAAAAATGGAAATGTTTCTAAACTATATATCTTAAAATTTGTGGTATATGCTGAATCCCTACTTTCAGTTAAGGATAGGCTTGATGAATAAACACCTAATGAAGCTCCTCATCTCAGCATGTTAAAAACCACAATGGTTATCTAGGACAAACAACTGTGAAAACTTCACACATCTTTGTAGAAGTTCATAAACTTTTGTGTGCGAAAATTTTCTGAATCCTTGTACTTTCATAAAGCCTCCCGATGCAACTATTTTGCCCCTAAAAGTTTAGCATTAAAAAGTAAGTCAATAGTGTCACATTTCTTTTTAGAGGTTTCTCGTACCTTTTAACACTAAACTTCAAAGCGTTCAATGGATTAAAAATGATAAAGAGAAAAGTGACAATAATTTCAACACCCAAAGGCAAAAACTCCACCATAAAATTTCTCAAAACTCTAAGCCTGCAACAATAGTTTTTCAAAAATCCTTCCAATGCTAGTTCTTTCCTTCACATCTTAAGAAATCTCTGAATGTGTGAAGCCAGGTTCAAAACCCAACTCCTCCAGATTCCTAGAGATATAATCCACATGCAGAAGTGACCTATGCTCGAATCTTATGCTGGTCAGACATCCCCAAATAAACACCTTCATGCAACAAGTTAGAGAAGACAAGAGGGGGGAGAAACGCAAGCCCGGGCCCCCTCAGGCAGCTCAAAAGCACAGCCCCTTTACAAGACAGCCAGGAAGCTTAGTTTCTGTTCTCATTATTTACAAACACCTTCTCACTGACAAACTAAAAGAGACGCTCCCAAATATAGCAGTACTTTCCAAATATGACAGAAACCCCATAATTATTGTGTTACTTAAATAACATGCTAGCGACTAGCCTTGGGTAGTAAAGGATAACAGATAGTTGATTACTGTGCAAGACAGGTGAATTAATTAGAGTTTTGGGTAAGAAACATCAGTGTGTTTTTGTATTTCACTTTCTAATCCTCGAAGACGCTTGATCTCTTTGAAATTTCTAGGTATAATAGTAGGAGGCATGTGTGACCAGTCATGGGGGGAGGGGGGTGAAAGGGAAGTTCCTTTAAACCACCTATCTCACGGCAAGAATATATTTTGAAGTCTACAAGGAAATAAGGAATCCTATTCGGGAGCATCCCATTATTCTTAGGCGACTTTCTTCTCTCAACTTGAAAACTGTCCTGAGATTTCTCTATCTTTATATAAAAATTTTAATATACGGAAAGCATTAGCTACATAAGATAGTACTCTTTGCTTACATGTGAATTTTCCTTGGAAAATAATTGCTCAACAGTCATGAGCTGGGGATGTATTTCCTTTTGTAAGTGGTTGCACAAACGCACGCACGAGGGCGGGGGTGGGGGGGCGGTTGTTTTATCCTAAATCCCTGAAGGTGAAGGTGGCAGCTGAGCGGTTGCTCTTTCAGGCGCCAGGCGATTGCTCAGAACCTTTTTGGGGTGTTTGTGCGGAGGAAGCTGTGAATCTTCGTGGAAAGGCGTGCAATGTAACGGTAGCAATGCCAGAGAAGTAGCGCTCTCTCTCTCTCTCTCTCTCTCTCTCTCTCTCTCTCTCTCTCTCTCTCTCTC
>NW_004949100.1:5511029-5513191 GCF_000317375.1 Microtus ochrogaster | reverse complement strand
GTCTCGCGCTCTCGGAGTCTGCTCCGAGTTCCTGGTTGGATAATTTGGGTTAATACTAGTGAGTGAGGTTTTCGCGGCTTCAAAGGGTATTTCAAGTATCCGGAGCTCCTCCCCTCTGCACCGTGTGACAACAACAACTCGTCCAGCCGGCAGCCTGCACTTTCAGCTCATTTTCTCTCTGTCATTCCCCTCTCAATCTTTGATCAATGTACTTGCCAGGGAGAACCCAAGTCCCTCAACCCTCCTCCTTTTCACCTTCATCCTTAACTTTGTGCTAGAGCGGGACCCACATACCACCAGCCGACCCTCCCGTTCCCCCACCCCCCTCCAGAGCAGCCCGCGATCTCAGCCCCGGGAGAGGACTCGCATTTCTACTTGCGGGACACTTTTGTGCGTTTCTCTCTCGAGCGCCTCTCGCGCTCGCCCCTCCTGCGCTCGCTCTTTCTTACCCTCACCTCATTTTCTCCCCTTCTCTCTCTCTTTCTCCAGCCCGGGTTCCTTCCTAGAGTGGTTCTTGTCGCTGCCCCCCTCGATCCTTGTCCCTCTTTCCCCCTTCCCCTCTGGGGGTGTGTGTGGCAACTTTTCCCCCTCGCTTCTCCTCCTTCTGTTTCCCCTTATATGTGACCATGGCAGTGCCGGCGGCTTTGATCCCTCCGACCCAGCTGGTCCCCCCTCAACCCCCGATCTCCACTTCTGCTTCCTCCTCTGGCACCACCACCTCCACCTCCTCGGCGACGTCGTCTCCGACTCCGTCCATCGGACCCCCGGCGTCTTCTGGGCCAACTCTGTTCCGGCCAGAGCCCATCGCCTCTTCTGGTTCTTCTTCGGCGGCGGCCACAGTCACCTCTCCTGGTAGCGGCGGCGGCGGCAGCGGAGGCGGCGGCGGCAGCGGCAGCAACGGAGGCGGCGGCGGCGGGAGCAACTGCAACCCCAGCCTGGCGGCCGGGAGCGGCGGCGGCAGCATTAGCGCTGGCGGTGGCGGCGCCTCCAGCACCCCCATCACCGCAAGCACCGGTAGCAGCAGCAGCAGCAGCAGCAGTAGCAGCAGCAGCAGCAGCAGCAGTAGCAGCAGCAGCAGCAGCAGCAGTAGCAGCAGTAGCAGCAGTAGCAGCAGCAGCAGCAGCAGCTGCGGCCCCCTCCCCGGGAAACCTGTGTACTCAACCCCATCCCCAGTGGAAAACACCCCCCAGAATAATGAGTGCAAAATGGTGGATCTGAGGGGGGCCAAAGTGGCTTCCTTCACGGTGGAGGGCTGCGAGCTCATCTGCTTGCCCCAGGCTTTCGACCTGTTTCTGAAGCACTTGGTGGGGGGCTTGCACACCGTCTACACCAAACTGAAGCGGTTGGAGATCACACCAGTGGTGTGCAATGTGGAACAGGTTCGCATCCTGAGGGGACTGGGGGCCATCCAGCCCGGAGTGAACCGCTGCAAACTCATCTCCAGGAAGGACTTCGAGACCCTCTACAATGACTGCACCAATGCCAGGTAAAGAGCGGAGGGGAACCTCCCGTCGCCCCGCTTCTTTCCCACCCTCCTCCTATCCCTTCCCTCACTCGGTTCCCATCGCCGCCCGCTCCTCGGGTCCACGAGCTGCGCGTCTTGAAGAGCGCGGCCCTCTCCTCTGGGTCCCCAAGGCTAGTCTCCTTCACCCGACCTCCTGGACAAATTCGCACGGCTCCGTGCCGGCCGGGTCTTCCCGATGCTCCCCAGGGCTTTTGGGCTCGGCTGCCTAGGCTCTTGGGATACACAGAGCGGGGAGCGGGAGGAAGGTGCCTTCCCAGGAGTCGCAACCCTTTCCAGGGAGTGCTGGCCACCCGCACCCTATCTGGGCGCTACTGCCCGCGTGTGTACTCCTAGGTCCTGGTTCCTCCGGAAGCCTCTGGGCACCTATAGGGGAGGAGGGAGGTCGTGACCCTAAGCTCACAGCTTTCGGAAGCGGGGGGATGCGCTCAGGGGTAGGGGGTACTCTAGAAAGAAAGGAGGGTGGTCTGGCAGCCAAGAGCGGTGCTGAGAAGTCATTAGGGGAACAGTACCTGGGGCTGAAAGAAGAGCAGGGGTGATCCGAGAGTTCACGCTGGGAGTTCAACCCCGAAATCCCAGAGGGAAGCTTGTGTAGGGGAGGGGTCTCCGTGTTCGCGAATGTGTGTGTGTGTGTGTGTGT
>NW_004949100.1:5458882-5510850 GCF_000317375.1 Microtus ochrogaster | reverse complement strand
GTGTGTGTTGGTTGAAAGGGGTAAAAGGAGTACGTTTGCCTCGGGGCAGATGTGAGGGCACAAATTCATTTTGTTCTTTAGGCGATGACCTGGTGCCCCAGTCTCTTGGAAGCTGAACTGGATAAGTGAAAAAGAAAGAGCCACAACTTGCTCACGCTCTTTGCAAAGTGCGATTCACCCAGTCTTCTTTCTTTCTTTGCTGAGGATAGTCGCTAAGGAAAAGAGTTGATGTACATTTTGCCCTAGGATGCTAAGGGCTTGAAGACTTTTCTTCTAGTTTTCTTTGATAAAGAAAGCGTGAGCACAGAGGAGGCCTTGGGACAGTCCCTGACCCAACCAGTTTTATGCTAATGAACGCTCAGTGGGGGGAGGATCTACCGAGAGGGGGCAGGAGTGGGGCAACTTGTCAGTTTCGGGGTAGAAATGATCCAGCCGGCTGCTCACAGAGGAAGAAGTTCAGAGGTTCTGGGAAAAAGAGAGTAGGGAAAGTTGGAGATCTGAAGCAGACACTTGGGAACTGGGCGAAAAGATTCATAAACAACTTTGGTACCTTTAAAACGAGATTAGATACTGAGAGAAAGAAAGCAGAGGCTCTTAGCAGAGCTATGGAAACAGGAGCTGGGAGGGCGAGAAGGCAATAGTTGCCACCTAAAGGAAACTGGGGGCGGGGGGGGGGGGGGCTAAAGCCACCAGCTATTTCTTCTTTGAGACTAGTGTTCTGTAGGGCCTAAGAAGAAAAGGAAGAAGGCTGGAACTCCATCCCTGCCTGACTTAGCTAAAATTTTTTTCAAAGGATTAAAGATGTCTGGGTCTTGACCTCTTATTTCAACTCTGTGTGTGTGTGTGTGTGTGTGTGTGTGTGTGTGTGTGTGTGTGTGTGATCCTGCGCGCGCATATGCGCACGCACACATGCTCCTGCTGGATCTAGTGTATGGCCAGATGGCAGTGGGCATGGGTGGGCATGCTGATCACTAAATGCCATTTAGTCAGATAACTGTCATTCTTGGTTGTCCAGAAGATAAAATATTTGTCCAAAACCCGTCGCAAAAACTATCAGAAGCAAGGCAAAATTTGGTTCTTGAGTTATGAACCATGCAAAGTAAAACTGGAAGTCAATTCAGATACTTCTGTTCTCATACTGACTCCGTGACAAATTGAGACGCTGATTTTGTCTTTACTAATGAAATGTCCTCTCTTCTCCCAGTCGTCATTGTGTGCCTCTGATGCTAGATCCGTTCACATATACTCTCTCTCTCTCTCTCTCTCTCACACACACACACACACACACACACAAACACACACAGTGAGAATTCTTACAATGGCTATGTGATGTTATACATTCTAAGACTTGAAATGGAAGTTATATAATTGGAGGCTAGTCTTGAAGTTACCATTTCTTTTTTAAAGTTTTCTTTTTACTTTCCTTCCTCCTCCTACTCCTTTTGGTCCTCATCCTCTTCTTCCTTACAGTGTTCCTTCTCAGAGGCTCGCAGCAGTTCTAGAGTCTTAAACTGCAAGGCCAAAGATAAGTGAAATCCAGTGGAACTGCTTATCCTTTTTAAAATACCTCATCTGTACCCCAATTAGATTTCACTCGGCCTTAATATTTGTGATTGAATGTATTGTTCTAAAGTCCTCCTTCAAACTGTTCTTAAGCATGGGAAGTGCTGGTTGACTATTATATCTTGATTTTATATCAACTAAAAAGCCTGCTCAACATAACTACATGGAAATTTTGCAAGTTCACCTGAGAAGGTGTGCGTAGACACCCGCACAGGTTCTTTGAATTCTGCCACAGGCTAAGGAATGGGAAAATACATTTGAACTTTCTCTCACCAAATACACAATTTGCATATAGCACATTACTATTTTAGTGATAATGAATATGGTTACCCTTTCATTTCTTCATTTTGAAAGCAATAGCCTGAATGCTTTGTATCTTGAACTCAAAAAACTAAATTTGCTTTTTCATTTAAATCCAGTTTATGCTTTGGTGTTAAGATTTTGTTTTTATAAACTGAGATGAGAGTGACTTTGTTACCCAGCTTCTCTCTGTCCTGGGTGTTTAACAGACCAAGGGAAAATTTGCATTGTATTACTGAAAATGTAGAAGTAATAAAATTGCCAGTATATGTTTAGTTGTATAGATACAGCATGGGGAGGCAGAGAGAGAGAGAGATCATAGTATTCTCAGCTGCTTACAGGATGTATATCTATTAAGGACTCGTAGCAATATTTAAATTTCAGGGAATTTTAGGAACCAAAGTGATGTTAAAGGAAAGAAATGTTAATAAACTTCTTGAGAGTGACTCAGGAGCAGTAGCAAACCTTAAAGTCGATTTAATTTGCTTGGGGCTATTGAATTAGTATGCTCTCTATGAAAATGAGAGTAAATGTTGAGGCCATCTGTCACTACCACTAGGAGATGAAAAAGGCACCGTCGCCTTCAAGACAGTGAAGCTAAAAAGTATAGGTCTCAGACACGAAAGAAAATGTAAGGAAACACATTGAAAAGTTGTTAAAAGGCGAAGTCTGACCTTGGTCTGTTTCCTCCAATTATTATTTTAAAACTGAACATTAGTTGTCTGAACTTGGCTGTTGCAACAGAGGTCAGTTAATTAACTGCTAACCATTAAATAACAACAACAACAAAAGTAATTATGTACGTGGTCAAGTCTGTCTGTGTCAGTCCATTGCTGGTTTGTAGATTTGGGTTATGGTTCAGGCTTTTCCTTGAATTCGTGTAACAAAAACTGGCTCTTGCATCATGTTATCTAAATGCTTGCATTCCTATTATTTCCAGAAGATGATTTTTGTTTCTGTATCTTGGAAGCCAGACTATGACTAGGCTTCTATGTGGCCAGACATTTGCGGAGTTTTTTGTTTATTTGTTTGTTTGTTTGTTTTTAACTTAAGTTGCCTTATGTCTAACCTTTCACAGAGATGCACATATATTCATAAAAGCATTCTTTTACCCTTAAAGCAGATACTATCTATGAACATAAATTGAAATATTTGCCAAGCCTTATATGTTTCTGGGTCATATCTGACTACAGTTTTGCATTCACGTGGGACTTTTAATACAAATCGAGATTCACTCACTTCTGATAGACAATCATGACGCTTGGCACAGAGAAATTCAAGAATTATTTCATACGCAGAAACTATGCTTTTGAAGTTTTTGTGTTATGGTAGATTAATGGTTCCTATAAAACCAAGTATCTCATTTTATAACATTTCAAAAAGAAAGCGACATGATTAGATAACCCAGCCATAAAATATGAAAGCTAGTTTGGTTTTGCAACTTATTTTTTTCCGGTTTACAAAAGTTAGACAATGATAGTTTAATAGAAAATATATGAATGAGATATGGGAATATCACCCTAAGAGTGATTGATATTGATCAACTTGTAGTGTAGACTATAAGTTTTATAGATATGTAACTAATATTTATTTAGTCTATTTTCTTCCTTGAAATCAAGGTTGAGTTTAATGAATATTGTCAAAAATGCACATGGTTTTAAATGATTTTACTTTTAGAAAAATGCACTTTTGGTAAATATTGTGATACAATAAACCTGATTTTCACAAATAATATCTTATTTTTAAAGCTTAAAATATTATCTGAAATGAATGGTAGCCCCCATGCCCAGTTTACTTACACAGAATTTAATAAATTTGATGTAGATTTTTAAAATCATCCTTATTAGTGAGTGCTTGCAGTTCTCTTTTTTTGCTACTGCAATTCATGGGGTCGCATGTAAATTACTGAGACAATATTAGACACCCTCTCCTTGCTTCACTTACCTTCTCCAGTCCCCTGGGATGTGACACCCAATATTGATTAAAGTCTTGGCAGAATTTAAGCATAAATCACTCCTTTCTTTGGCGATTTACTATGTGTGATTCACCACCATACAAAAACAGAATATGCTTTATTGTTTCTCATTTGATGTTTAGCTTCTGGAATGTAAGTAGCATTTGCAAATTAGCTTAATGTGCAACCAAGTAGTTGTCATTTGAAGAACACTCTGTGATTCGACTATCAATCAGTATTCTATTTCCTTCTCAAGTTATTTTATTCAATTGTTTCCTACAATTCTCTTTGCCAATCAAGTAAAACAGTTGTTTTAATAGTGCTGTATTAGCAACACAAAATACAGCCTTTGCAAAATCTAGTGGGAAGTGGGTTTTTTACAGGTTGTAGGTTGTCTCCCTTTGAATCTTTGCATGAAGAAAACAGTTTGAACCCTGCCTTCTCAGCAGGTACAGGTGAGTTTACCGCTTTTAATGAAATATTTTGATCGCAAGTGTGTTTTAGGTTCTTTGCTACACTTCAAAACTTTGTCTGAATTTTATTTTTCAAAGCTATCATTTTCAGGCTGTCAACACAAAACTGTCACCTCAAATTATATGCTTTGGAAATGGCAGGGAATATGAAGTTGTTAAGAACTCTCTGAGTGCTTAAAATGTGGTTCACTCAAGGTATCATCATTTTATATTTCAATTGTTACAAAAACTATAATGAGATTATCATTGGCTAGCATGTACCAGTTTCTATTTTGGGGTAGATTCTGATTGGTCAGTTTGAGATATTTGTGTATAAGAATAATTACTTATAAGAATTCCCAACTTAAATATTCCAGATAAGACTGCATTTATATTTTCAGCCTTTGAGAAGACACGGGGAGGCTTCTTTATCATAATATTTGTTGTGTTCATTGTTGGTCAAAGCCAGAAATGTTCAATTAAAAATAACTTAATTGAGCTTAAGGAAGAGTAGTATTAAAGACTGTTTTCTAAACTGATATTTACCTCAGGCCTAGCAGAGACTTTCTGCAAACTCAAATCCATAAGATATTAAAATGTATTTACTTTCCTTCTAAATTTTACAAGTATTTTTATGACACAATAGCTATGTTTTTTAAAGGCTTTCTTATTGGCTAATATTTGCTTTTTAAAAGATGTGTTTCATACACAAATGGCTTTGCTAGAAGAGTGTATCCGTTAACAAAATGATATTTGCAAACTAGGAACATCCAGGATAAGATATTCAGTTTGTTGTAATGAGCTATCTTTGACAAAACACTGATTGACAAATCACTCACACACACACACACACACACACACACACACACACACACATTTATTTATTCCAAAATGTTCTGATGGTCTGCTAAGTGTGTGTTCATTGTTCCCTAGCTGTAGGCAGTGAATGATTAACTGTATGCATAAGGTTCTACTTACAAATACACGTCCAATCATATGAGAAAATGATCCAAGTTAACACATCATCCAAGTCAAGGACTTTGAGCCAGGTGCATTGAAATTGTCATGGTATCCTCTGGTGGATTTTTGCATAAGAAGCTACATTCTCAATTTCCCAATTAAGAAATTCATCTTTAGGTTCTTCTAGATTAAATATGAGACTTGTCAATGGATGAAATTTGTTAAGACTGCAATCTCGTTACCTGATCCCAAATGACTTAGAGTTGGTCCAATATTTCAATCTAGAATTCTTTTATGTTTTTAAACATAGGAGATTTGACTGCAAGTTGTAAAAGTCAATTTTTTAAACTAGAAAACTCGGTGTCATTTAATTGGTTTTAATTTTTTCTTGGGTAATATAAACATGAGGAAGTATCCTAAACTACACAGCACAGCAAGCAGCGAAAATCATCAGTTACGCTACAAAACAGGCTTAGAGAGCAATGAGGAGTGTTAGACAGAGATAGAGCATGGGAATCTAAACGAAGCCTTCAAAACTCTCGTCATCTGGGCAGCGCCCACATTTCTAGAAAGTTGTTCAATGGAAATAAGCCAGGCACAGAAAGACAAACGTTATATTAGTTAACTTACGTATGGAATCCTAAAGGTTGTTCTTAGAAGAGCACGTTAGGTAGGTGCTTGCCAGAAGCTGAGAGTAATATTGGTCAAGGTATACACAATTTTACCTAGATATGAGGAGTGAGTTCATGAGAATTTTTGTGCAGTATTCTTTCTATATGTGAACCATTTCAAGTCTAGCAGAGAAATTTGAAGAGTGTATTTGCTGGACAAAGATTTGTCTGATGTACTATTCAAGTGCAGTCTTCCCTGAGTGAATATTGAAAGAGTCAGGAGGGAACAGGTTGCATTTTATGAGTCATATTGGATAATGAAATCTTTCTTCAGTAGAAGCAAACAAAGTAAATACAAAGTAGGAACAATTCACAATGTTAAATTGTCTTTGGCTTTATATAGCATCAAGTGTTTCTAAACAGTTAGGCTACTTTTTCCATCACAATAGGAAAAAAATAGTCTCTCTGTTTTAGCAAGGGCTATCACATTATATATCAGGAAATTTGGCCAGCTGAAAGGCAAGTACTGAATGGAAACAGAAATTTCTGGGGTAAATAATTTAAGTTAAGCTTTACTGACCATATCTTAACTAAATCAATGTCAATGTTAATCAAGAAGTATTTTATTCACCTGGCATATGAAATATTTTCCTAAAATCATAAATAATATTCTGAAATTTTATTAACAATTAAGAGACTGTACTAATAATAGCATTGTTATTTTCAAGATGTTCCATTGATGTGCCAATCAAGTAAATGACTTGAAGCTGAAACTTTTGAATTCATTACAGCTATGAAAAAAATCTGCTGATACTTTCAACTCTATTCTTATTTCACATTTTAAATATTTAAACTTTATTTAACCTTATTCTCAGAAGGAATATTTCTTGAGCTGTACACCTGTTAGCTTTACAGACCTTTGAACTTTAAGAAAATGACTTAAACCACTTTTATTTTTCATATTGCCAGTCCTACAAGGCTAGATAGTCTTGCATGTACAGCAGGTGTACCTATGAGAATCTGTGATGGATATTTTTATTTATGTGAATTTTAATCCGTTTGATGTCAGTGTCTTGATAATGCAAATAACTATGATATATTTAGATAAAAACCTTTACATATGTTCATGTGCATATTTGCAACTGTTGAACATAGGCCAGAGGATAAATGACCTATTCTAGATTTTTTTTTTAGTTTTCTTGTTTATAATTCATCAAAGCATAAAATATGTTTTCAAAACATATTTTAGTTTACACATTTATTTGCCAAGAAATTTGAACTTAATTTTACAATAAAGAAGAAGTTATTTGCACTTATATATTTTAAATGCAATTAAAACTGTAAGGGTACAACACTCAGGACAATAGCTAAAACAATACGTTTTTTAAGTATTTATTTTTATGATGAGTTAAATGTACTGTTTCTTTTCTATTTAGAGTGCACAGAAAAGAATTTTTTGTATAAATATACATTAAATTATAAGATGAAAAAGTCTAAGCATTTCTTAATAACACTAAATAAATGTGTGTGTACTTGCTTCAAAGTTTTTGTTGGTATATGTCATTCCTTTTTGGACTTTAGAGAAAGCTTATCTCTAAGAACCAGTGGATACATTGTCAGACAATAACTTCATACCCTGAAGAGAAGTAGCTTCTTTAAAGGCTTTGCCATCAGTGAGCTGAGCTGAGGAGGAGGTCAGTGGGTTAATCTTCGTGTCTACATAAGGAGATGCGTATTACCACTTCTTGCCCCAGACTGTAATTGTCTTTGAAAACACTTGGTCAAGATCCAGATAAATTGAAATCAATCACTTTCTCAGTCATTCCATGGCACTTGTCAAGTCATTACACCGGTGGCAAAAGTGCAAGTATAGAAAGACACTTATTTTTTTTTTTTTAAAAAAAAAAACCTTGTCCATTTAAAATTTTCAACTTCATCTAAGATTCTAGAAGTACAAGCAATACCACCCAAAATTGCACATAGTAGATAAACTTTAGGCCTATTTATTCTACAGGGAGTTCATCGTTTCAGTTGGTTATTCAAATAGAAATAAATACTTGTAGTTTCACATTTCCCATCTTCAGGTTTGCAATATGTTAGTAGGAAAAGTGATAAGTAACCAAAGTGGCTTCCTAATATTCTACGGCTTGAGAACTCTGATGCCTTTATTCTGACTTCTCAGAATTAAGTGACAAGTGATAAGAATAACCAGAGATGATTGCATGTCTGCTTTTCTCTGCTTTTTTTCTTCTGTACACCATTGACAGGACATGCAGATTTGAACTTGTAGCCAGGAACAGCGCTTCCATGCTTAAAATTGCCCAAAGACCCCCAGGGATGGAAGCTTGACCTGCTTTTATGAAACCATAGAATTACATTTATACAAGTAACCCCATGGGAAAACAACGAACTGATCCTAATTCAAACCTTAATATTAAAGCCTTCTGGGTAAAATTTGATTTTTTTTTGTAACACCTGTTTGATTAACATATTAGGGAACCTGATATGCTTACAAAATTTAAAACTATCATCTTTTAGTGATTTTTAATTAACACTGAATACTCAAAAATTTGAAGCTATTTAAGTTTATTCATGTTATTATAGTGTTGATTATTGAAAATAAAATATGTCTTTAATGTATAATTCCTAGACTTAAGGAACTAAAATTCAATCTTATTTAATTAGAAGATGAACAAATTTCTTGTGAATTTAATTTCCCTCAAGCAGTGAGCTAGCCTAAGTGGAACAAAATATTTTATTTTTTTATTTTTATTTTTTTAAAATTTATTTATTTATTAAAGATTTCTGCCTCCTCCCCGCCACCGCCTCCCATTTCCCTTCCCCTCCCTCATCAAATCCCCCTCCCTCATCAGCTCAAAGAGCAATCAGGGTTCCCTGACCTGGAACAAAATATTTTAAAAGGTTGTTTTTCTTGCTATAAGTTTCAAGAATAAAGATTTTATACTAGTGTGTTTCATTTTCCTAGTGTTGCATTCTAAATGGGTACAATTTTGTTTTCTTTTGAGTTGGATTGCCCAGAGGAGTTTCTAAAGGACCTAGTTTTATCTCCATTAGAAACAACTGAACATGGTCACTAGTCCCTGGAGTGGCCCGCCATTGTTTGTATTTTAGTTGGCTTTACTTTAGCATATGGAATGGGTTCAACATGGAAATCTGGGGGCAACAATTGGTTCATAGGAAAAAAAATAGACCAGAAACTCAATTTTCATAGTCTGCTTAGTGTCTGAAGTACCCAAATAATTTGTTGCATATTCAAATGTGACTAATACATGTGTGATTGGTATGTGTAGCGTCACAATCTCTTTGCTCCTGAGGGGATACAGAGAAGTGAACGTGTGCTTACTCTTAGAATGTTTGACATCCTATTTACTAACATCTCAATGCCAGAACACCGTTACAGGCCACAGAAACACGCAATCCTGGGACTAGTAGACAGTTCAGTCATTTCATCAGCAGACTTTGGAGTTTAAGCGATCACATTCCTCTTCCAATTTAAAATCAAAAAGGAATCTGGGACATCATTTGCTTCTTTTACACTTAATATCCATAAAGCCTCCTAGATTAGGTTACTTTTCTATAATGAACCACTTTTGAATAAAGGTATGGAGCTATAGAAATTTCTAATATATAATATGCCATTTATTATCTTCTTCAGCATACCATTTGAAAGAAGTTGACACACTGCACCAGTGATGGTAACATTTCCTGAAGTCACCTTAATTCCATCCTTATAGAATACCAATATCTGGTTCTGTGTTTGATTGAGTTTCAGCGTTTTCTTTGTCTGGATGCATGATTTTAACTATGATGGAAGGAGGGGAGAAAATAGATGCTAACTTTGCTGCTGTTGAGATTAATATAATATGGGAAGGCAGCCTATTCTGACTTTGCTGTGCCAGTGATAGGAAGTTTCTCAAACTTTTTTTTTTGTCTTCCATGGCTCTCTGAAACTCCATTTTCAATAATAATGATTGATGATACCCACACAATGTGATCTGAGAAAAACAAAAGGACACCTTTAAAAAATTCTCTCTGTAGAAGTGTACAAAAAGAAAAGAGAGAAAACTTATCTTTTAGGAAAAATCTCTAAAAGTGGAATGTTGCTTATAATGCCCAGGCATCTACATCTACTTAGACTATATGTCTTCAGACAGCAAACTAAATTCTATCTCCATAAATATCCTTATCATCTGAACTATCCCTTTAATGATCCGTTTTTTCTTTCTCGGGAAAGCGTACATGAAATTGTAAAGGAAATAGGAACCCTTTACTATGAAATCTACCTATAAGCATTTAGCCAAGATCAGAACAAACCTTGAGTTTTAAATTTCTGGTGTTTTGATTAGAGTTTCTCAATTACAAAATGTGACAATATACTTCATTTCCATTAAAGTGTTTCATTCCAGGTTTAGGAAATAAAATTAGAATGATACATTTGATCTGGAGTAAACTTTCTTGCTTTTTTGTTTTGGGGAGTGGACTGAATAAGGACCCATGACAGGAATGCTGTTTGTTTTTCACAAAAGTTGTTTGTGATTTCAGGTACCCCTGGGAAATCTCTTGATCAGATTCACATCTGTTCCTGTCAAAGTGGGTGCTAAGATACCGGTCACCCAGCAACCATGTCCAAGAGGGAATTGGGCCGATAATAACTTCAAAAAGGAATGACAGATGCTAGATTAGGATGAAAGACAAAACGCATGAAAAATGAGCTTGTTAAAATCAAAAATTTGTTCAAGCACCTTTATGTAAATTAAATGAATATTGAATATTTGCATGCAGTAATTTCTACTTTTTTACTTGATTATAAAGGAAAGAATAGTGCATTTAAACTCACAAATGCCACTTCTTTCTTTGTCACTAATTAACATACAAAGCAGAATCTCTTTTTAAAAATCAGATTAGCCACCTGGGTTCTTCTGTCCCTACAAAGAATGTGACGATGCTTTCCTGTGACAGCAGTACTTTCAAAATGACTTAGCTTATCTGTTTTCTCCCCTGATAAACACTCTCCTGTGAGTTACGATTATTTTAGGAGAATATAAATCCCTTTCTTGAGAACGCATTTCAGAAGTAACCTTATCCTGTTGTCCTTGAAATTGCTTAATGTACATTAATAAAAGATCACTCGAGAGGAGTTCACACCAAAAGCACAGGCTTCTCATTGACTGGTTAAATAACAATGCCTTTAAGTAAAAGAGAGAGGAATGTTGGACAGGAAAGTGAGCAGATCCCCTCACAATTTAAGATGCTCTTTGATACATTACAGTTTTCTATTGAACTGTTCACATACTAATCAGAATTTAGTAGGGCTGATAGAATGTAGTGATTGAGAGGAGCTTCTTCTGAGTCTTGGTTTAGTGATGTCTAATGTGGTCACGTAGAGAAATTGATTTTCTTCAGAAATTAATTAATTTTTCATATCGCCTTAAGCTGCAGTTAAAAAGAGTGCATACTTGTCTGTTTTTTCCAGAAATATTGCCTAATCATATTAATACCATTGCCCCAAGGATGAAAAGATAATTGTACAAATGCATTTGGAAATATGTATCACTGAGTATTTATGATTAAATTATGCAAATGACCCAGCTCTCATCCTTTCCAGACCCAGATTGTCTAATTAGGATTGATATGCTGAATAGATGTTCCAGAATTTGAATACAAGCATGTCCAAGGAGCAGAAAATTGGAAATGACAAGGCTGAAATCCAAAGAAAAGTGTCTTTCGTTTCTATACTTTGTTAATATGCTGTTAGCAGTTGAGGGCTTTTTCCACCCTTTGGCTATTTTGAGGTTCCTGTGTACTTATTAGAAACAACTACAGAAAAGGAATTGAGCTTTAGCAGTGGGTATTTTATTTCTCCTTGGCAACTCTATTTCAAAATAGTAATGTCTTGGTCATTCAAAATTAACATAGGTGGTAAGCTTCGATGTAAACTTACCCTTGAGAGACTTGTATCTTGTGTCCTTTGAACTGGCAGCGTTGCTTTAAAGTTAGTTCTCCCAACTTAAGGGGCATAGGAGTGAAGCATTTTCTAAGGATAAGCTTTCTCAAAGCCATACTTCATCTATCCCTCCATTCATTCACCCAATCCTCCATCCCTACACTTAATCTTGTAGTTGGAGAAAACTATTTAAGAAACAGTTCTGATTAAGGATAAAACGCAGCACTTTAAATGTAACAATGTTTGAATTTGAAGCCCTCAGCAGGCTTTCTCCCTCACTGATTACACTCATTCATCTTAGATGGAGGGGTGGTGGTGAGCAGCTAGGACAGGATGGAACTGTCAGGACTCCAGCCTTTGTTAAGCAGCGGGTAGTCAGTGCTTCTGAACTCGCTGGCTCCTGCTCCCCATCTGCAGGATGATGGATTGCAGTGTTTAATACATTTCAGCTTTTGTCTGTCATAGTGTGGACAGACAGTACTATCAGTGATTTCAATAGTGATTAGGGAGCCATTTCAGACTACTCCTATTGGCCAGACAGCTCACAGGAATGTCTGATGAAACTCACTCTTTGGCACTCTCACCATGTAAATGAAAAGTCTACGTGGAGACTGCATACACACTGTTTTAAGCGATACAGAAGCCCACTGAAAATCATAGATGCTATTCCATTTTAGGATCAAATCTTATATGGTAAGACGATTTGCAATAACTAGTCTCAAGTTGAAGATTGATCGGTGTTCTTTATTTAGTGACAGCGTGAATGGCAGGGATGCATTCCAGCATTCCATAGACTGTGATGTCAGTTGTTTATATGGCCATCATTACAGACCTATTTATCTATATTGGAGGGTAGAAGGCAAAGATTTTGTTAAAGCAATGAGACACGAGCCTGGCATGCGCTGTGCGGGTACTTGCTGAGTTGTTGGTTCTTTATAGTTCACAACCCCAGAGGCTGAATACATTTCAACAACCAGAAATCCACTCTGTAATCACTCCGTACTCTGCCTGGAGTGTCTCACTCTATTTATAGCACTGGTGTTAAAGAAAAAAATTAGGTAAAAGAAAAGAAACTATTCATTGAAGTCATTCATAATGCAGGAAAAGTTTTACTTTATGAATGGGGCTAAATAAATGACTCAAACTGGTAAACACTACATCGTTTACCAATTATAATATAATATGATCAGTGTAATATAAATGATGTATATTATAGAATGAATTATAAACATGGTATCTTAACTCACATCCTCAGTAAAAAAAAAAAAAAGAAAAAAATTACCAAAATGGTAATCTAGTTAACACTTTGAAGCAAAAAATCTATGCAAGAAAACAATTACTTGTTTTTAATTTATGTTTATTAAGGAGAAAGAAGAAAATATTTAGATGGTCAACAGCAAAATGATGTTGAGACTAACCCTAGATCTTCAATTATTTCTACTCTGTTTTGTGGTTCTGATAATATAAACTTTTATTCATGTCATTTTCAGTAAATATTTTTGGTTTGGGACATAGGACAACAAGGACAATCACAGAGAGAGATAGCACAGCACAAATGCGTACTCACATAAACACGTGTTGATTCAGGTACACACCCACCCACTCATCCATACTTCCCCTTAAAAATACATATTTTTAACTAGCGGAACAGCTAAACTTGCTTTTGACCTTTCGATGTTGCTAATTTGGTAATGAGGACAGGTGGCACTGTATCACCTAAGTTATAAAGCTTATGTATATTTTGAAATTATCATGTTCATTGTCATATTTTAAGTTATTAAAAGGATGCTTAGCATAAAAGTTTTGCATTCATTCTACATATTGTGAGGGAGTCCTTTGTAAGGATCAATCAATTCGAGTGAGAATATGTTATATTTTTTATATAAAAATTAACGTAACTGAGTTTAAGTAAATCTGGATTTTAAAACCAAAGCTCTTTATAGTTTGCATAGCATATAGTTAGTGAAATAATATACCCCAAAGAAGATGCCATATTGACTGGAACTGCTTTGAGGTGAGGAATTTTTACCAAATCAGTCTATAATGCAAACATCTCAGGCATGGCACTATTTTTGGTCTTGAGCTTGTAGCAGCAGAGTGAATGGGAAGACCAGGATCTATTGAAGAATAAATCAGTCCAAAGTAGAATAGTTCCAGCCATGTTCAACGTTTACTGTCTTTCACCTGCTATTTCTTTGGTTACGAGTTTTAAAGGGGTAAGTAAAAATGAGTAGACTTTGAACACTAGGTCACGCAGGGAAATACTTCATAACAAAACAAAAGGAGAATTTCTGCCATGCAAGTGTTTTAGCCTCCCGTGGGAGAGCTTTGCTTTGGAGGAAAGTGATTCTCTTTTTTTTTTTAGCATCTATTGGTTGCCTGTAGCTCTCCATGTAGAGATGAGGCCGTGTGGAATTTTCTCTATCCATGTTTTCAAGCGTTAGCCCTGGATTCAGGGACCTGTGAGTGATGCCAGATGCAGTCAGGAGGTTGTATGTGCGTGTGCACACATGCAGGTTGTGAGCCTTTTTATTTGTCTTGCTAGTCTCGCATTTAATTAAACCCAGTATTTATAAAATAATTCTAATAATTTGTTTTGCTCTAGTGAAAATTAAAAAAAAAATCTGTGATAGAAACTGACTGATTGAGTTTTTCATGAAGCTAAATGAATATGTTTGCTGTCTGAAAAGGGTTACCCAGGAAAGAATGCTAGAACCCTCTTTAAACTACTGCATCTGTCTCTAGCTCCAGTCTGACTCACAGCTCCTGCCTCTGCATTCTAGCCATGACTCTTTGGTAGATCCATAAATTGGGGGAAATTTGAGTTGGGCTAGCAGGTTCAAGTTCTCATTGCTCAGGAACTTCCTATAATGATCCCGCCTCTAATGAGGTGAATTACTACTGCTTGAAAAAGGAGAAAAAGGAGTTTTGGCTATCTTAGGTAATAAATCACATTGACTGCTTGGCCGATCTGATCAATTGTGCATAAATCGGTGCCTTAAAGAGTCTTAAAATAAGATTTTACTGGGACCAATCGATCCTCTAGATTGTGTAAAGACAAGGTCGCCTGCCTGTAGCTCATGGAACATGAGCATGCAGTCCCTGCCCTGCCTTGGGCTGTCACTGCTGAAATGAATGTTGCCAGGTTACATGGGAGTGGCTTCCCAGTAGTTTTCATTGTCATTTGAAATAGTTCTGTCCTATTTGGTTCACTAAGTTAGGTTATCAAGAAAGTTTAATTATTATTTTCTTTTTGTACTAGTAGGATTTGAACCTAGGACTCAATGCACTCTCAAATAGTGCTCTATTACTGAGGTACTTGGCCACAGTCTTTTTGCAATTGCATCTCACTAGATTGCAAAAGCTGGACTGGATCTCATTCTGTGGCTCAGACAAGCCTTCAGTTTTTTGACACTTCTGTTTCAGCTTCCTTGTTACTTGGAATTGCAACATACCTGTGTCACCAGGCTTTGTCTATTGTGAATGCTGATGTTGACAAAAGCAGTTTTTGAAAGCCTTAGCAACAGGAATAATTTTTAGGAATTGTTTTTAATGAGAGTGTTATATTGCTATGAATATTTCAAAGGGGGTATTGCCTTTAATACTCCCCCAAAGTATTTCATTATCACAATAGCTGTGTATATGTGACTTACTTATCCAAAGACACTTTGCAGTCTTGAGAAAGAATTATGACACTTGATTTCATATTTTGCTTACGCCCACTAATTTTTTTTTAAGATGTTAGTTTGGCTGACGCCAAGCCCCAGACTCAAAGGTAAAGTGGGGACAATACCAATGGCTTTCTACTTACTTCCAAAGTATGCTGTAAGGAGTGGATGCCATGATTGCTTCTTGGAAGCACTTTAGAAATAATAGTTTTTTAATTTTATCTTAGATAATTTCATTTTAGATTCCCAACTAAAATGTTAAAACTCCCTTTACCAGTTCAAAGTATAAAGAAAAAAAATGGTTCTTCTTGACACACTGTGAATTTATTTCTAAGGAAATTCCAAATAAATCATATCAAAGTACTATGAATTTGATTTTTTATAAGTTTGTATCATTTACCAAAATGTTGCCAGTATTAACATTCAAAGACATATTTTAAATGATAGGTTAGAATGTATGGTTACATCACATAACTAGGAGAGGATTAGCTCCAAGCTGTCATATGACTCCTGTACCTGCTGGAACCTTGGATGTCATTTAAAGTTGGCCTGAGCATCCTATCATAGTAAATGTCTAATAATTTTTCAAGATAAAGACACAATTTATAATTGTTCATTATTAAGGATCTCTTGACTCCAAATAATAATTTTCTGTATTCTCTTTTTTTGAAAACAAATTTGAGCTAGGCCTTCAAATATGTTTACCTAAGTTCTTTTTTTTTTCTTTGCTAATACTTTATGGACTCGCTATGGCAAAAAAATTTTCTTCTTTCAAAATACTATTCTACCTTTGAAGATTTATTACATCTTTGTGTTTGTATTAATTATGCAATATACACTCTTTGTTCTCTATTATATTGCGAACCTTATTAGGTTGCTAAAATTGGACCTGAATAATTTTCTTCTTGGCATCTGTCTATAAAAGTTCTACTGTCTAAAATTTACCAGATGAGAAGACGTAGAGAAAACCTGATGTTTGTTGTTGTTGTTCCCATTGCATTTCCTTCAGGTACATAAAAATTTGAAATATTCATCTTCAGATGTTAAATTTTAATTTTAGATTCAACAACAAATTGCATAACTTTGGAGAATTTATTTTCTAATGATTACTAATTACTTTGACCGGATTATCATATAGGATGGTAATGCATCTCTTTGCATTGATATCCTTAGCAACTTTTAAGTACATACTAGCTACTCATTATTATTACAGTCAATTTTGTTATTGAATTTTTGTTTTTATATTATTGAATACATAATCACACTCCATGAGTACATACTATATTATAGTGGTAATTTAGGTAACAATTTTAAAACTTTTTTTATAAGATTGAAATTTTAACTTGATCTTGATTGTAATTAATCTATTTTTAAATTCTGAACTATGAAAACCACAAATCACCCGGCAAGTTTAATTGAATTATTATGCAAAAGTGTTTGCATATATATATTTAAAAGCACATATATTGTTAGACAATTGCATGCTATGATCTTTTCAGTTATTGTTTACTATATATTAGAGAGTTTTAGATATCTGCTTTCTCTTCCCATAACATTTATGTGCAGTACATTTTTTTTGTTTTTGTGATAGAAAGGGCATTTATTTATTTATTTTTTCCAATTCTTTCTTCTCATTTATTTTTTTTTAATTTATTTATTTATTAAGGATTTCTGCCTCCTTCCCGCCACCGCCTCCCATTTCCCTCCCCCTCCCCCCGATCAAGTGCCTCTCCCTCATCAGCTTGAAGAGCAATCAGGGTTCCCTGACCTGTGGGAAGTCCAAGGACCGCCCACCTCCATCCAGGTTTAGTAGGTTGAGCATCCAAACTGCCTAGGCTCCCCCAAAGCCAGTATGTGCAGTAGGATCAAAAACCCATTGCCATTGTTCTTGAGTTCTCAGTAGTCCTCATTGTCTGCTATGTAAGTCCGGTTTTATCCCATGCTTTTCAGACCCAGGCCAGCTGGTGTTGGTGAATTCCCGAAAGATCATCCCCATTGTCTCAGTGTGTGGTTTTACCCCTCGCAGTCCTGAGTTCCTTGCTCGTGCTCCCCCTCCTTCTGCTCCTGATTTGGACCTTGAGATTTCTGTCCAGTGCTCCAATGTGGGTCTCTGTCTCCTTTCATCGCCTGATGAAGGTTAATATTCAGGAGGATGCCTATATGTTTGTCTTTGGATTCACCTTCTAATTTAGCTTCTCTAGGATCGCGAATTATAAGCTCACTGTCCTTTATTTATGGCTAGAAACCAAATATGAGTGAGTACATCCCATGTTCCTCTTGCAGTACATTTTATCTGAATTTAAAAATAAGATCTCTGAAGACCAGAGCTGCTAATTAAGTTGCTTCGGGTGGCACAACAGCCTGATCTCCAGCCCCTGGGGAACCAATATCCTCTTAAGGCATCTCTGTGCACCTATACTCATGCATAAATGCTCTCATTCACATACATATAGACATACTTAAAAAATGGTGGCACTGTTAATTTATTGACTAATTTGTACATTTAGATGGTTGATAGGAGAAGGTGACAGGAATAATTGGATTACTCTTCTTGCATTTTCCTGACTGATGTAAATCATTCTCTTGTATCTGTTTCATAATTCTATTTAGGTGTTTTGGTCAGAAGGAAGCACTGTCACTAGTGGATTTAGAATACACTTAGAGCTCAAACACCACTCATCTGGGCATATAGTTGGTGTTGAGCATTATTTGTCTTGTAAGTAGAGCCTGAGGCTCAGGGAGTGTCTGGGGTCTGCCTTCCATCATGGACTGTTCTTCAGCTCCGCCATTCCATCAGTCACTACCTGGATCTGCTCTTCCATCCAAGCAAATTCAGAATTTTGTTGACAACTTTATTTCACAGCACAAGAAGCCCTTGATACTCAGACATCCCCATATTCTTTAGGAAGAAGAGGTGTGTCAGATTAGTAAAGTTTTGTGACTGGCAACTTCCTTGATTGGATAAGTTCTTCAGTTGTCTCACTCTTGGGAAGTATGGGAAGTAATGTTCATTGCATTCGAATAATTATGCAGGAAAAATGATGCTATTGCTGTTTCGTTTCTGAATCTCTCCCTGTAAAGTAAGGAATTATTTGTCATTTTTAAATTTAAGATTTAGTGTCTTACCAAAGTACTGAGTAATAAGAGATTACCCATGCTATTCATAAACTAAGGGAAAAGTTATGATAGTTTACTAATCCAAAGAAACTGATTCAGGTACACTCTTTTCATATAATATTTAGCAATGAGTCATATTATCATTATTAATTATTAATATGTTTTATTTGCTTGCAGTTTTGAAGTTCTATATGTAGCCCAAATTGACCTCAAACCCAAGGTTCCATTGTGTCATTTTGAGGGTGGCTTTGGGAATTACAACTGATACTGAGAAAGTGTGCTATGCTTTGATATTCTACAATTTTAATACATATCGTATCAGTCAGTTTATCGTTGCATTCGCTGGTGCGCACTGGTTGCTTAACTTTTCCATTGCTGCGTCTACTCCTGTTTTCAACCTTGATTGTCCAGGGCTCTGTTCACTCTTGACTTAGAACCCTATTTCATTCTAATCTAGTGATACTAGATGTCATGAGGTCAATTCATGAAATCCTCAGGAGTGTGCTCCCTAAAATGGTAATTTTAAGCGTATCAGGATCGCATATCGCTTAGTTTAAAATTCGATTAGTATATCCTCAAGGGAGTCTCATATTTTTACGTTTTGAAAACTGTTCATTGCTGAAGATTCAGGTGAGGGGATTTCTGCTGTAGGGTGTGAGGAAGAACGCTGTTTGCATTTTCTCTGGAGGCTTCTGTCTTTATGGAATGTCTCTCCTCTCCTACAAAATTTGATTCTTTGCATTTATGACTTTCTTTAGGACAAATACCATAATGCTTTGTAAGTTATACACTTATTTGAAGAAATAAATCCACCTCATTTAAGCAATAGACAAACTTACGTATAACTTTACAGTAAATATATCTTTCCAAGTGATCATGATGAATGAATAAATGAAGTACTTCCATTTGGCTCAATATGGTAACAACAAAGAGTGCTTTCATTGGTTCGTGGGATATACCACATCTGAGCTCAACTTCTGTCTTCGCTTGCATGTGTCTAATAAGCAGGAAATGTTCCTTGAAGTATTGAAAACCTTTCTGAAGTATGACTTATTTGCAGCATGAAAAATGATTATTTTGAAAAGTAAAATAGATGCCTAGAAACATCATATACCTTAAATAATCTCAAATAATGTGCAACATCAAAAGAAGGGGAAGAAAAACATCCACAATACACTTATTCTAATGCTTAAAAAATAAAAGCATTTATTTTTCAGAAAATTTGAAATATTATTGAAAATTAAAATTCCCTTCAAGCAAACTCCATCTAACCTGAATCTTGTTGGCCATCAAATGGATCTTTGGGTTGGAAATGATTTTCAGCTCTTTGTCAATTTTGCTGATATCATCGTAAAGAGAAATAGTCTAACAAATTTAAGATACAGCATTGAATAATCGATATTAGGTTTTTGCCTTTTCTACCTTCTATTAGTTACCACATTGCCCTTACATGTGCTATCTTCCCCCCTACTCTGGCTTTGAGAGAGATTCTAACTATGTTGCCCAGGCTGACTTCACTGTCGCAAACTTGTGATCCTCCTGTGTCAACCCTTACGTCCTTGGTAACAGGTATGCACCTCCACACTTGAATTTTATTTCTAAATTTGCTCTGAATTACACCTTAATTTTGTCTTTCCTCACTGTACCAGGATCCTTTCCAACATTTTTTTTCCTGTGGATTTTTTCATAATTTTCTTGCAATATTTTTGGATATGTTTATTTATCTCCAATGTTCCAAACAGCTGTTTGTTTAAGTGAGACAATGATGGTCCCATAAAGAGCACACTCAAGGCTGGCAGCTGTAACTAAATTTAATTTTCACCTACATTTCACAGTTTATCCAGGGTGTGAAGTGTTTCTGTTCTAGCATCATTCCAGTGAACTAAGGAAAGGGGGTATAGCCAGTATCACCTAAGCTTTGGAGTTTTGTGGGGGGAAAATTAAACCACAAATTGTTTCTTCATTTTTCAAAAATGGTACTTATTTGTTAGAGTTATGTTTTATGTTGCTGCACAGCATGTCTGAAGATTAGATTATCATCTAGATGCTGTGTTGTCTGAGAGCCTGAGAGAACATAGCCTACTAGGTAAAAAGTAGGTTTAGAAAAATAGATACTGACCAATATTTGTTAATATATTCTGTTTAATATGCTTAGTAAGTTTCAGTACAGTTTCAAGTACAAGTATGACTATTTTAAATAAAATACATGACTAATCAGCCACTTGTTGAATCAAGCTGGTGATTTCTTGATATCCACAAAGAATGTTAAATTTCAGAAGATATAACTTCCAGGAGAGGAAAACAGTCCTTATTTTCTACAGTAGTTTCTTAAAAATACTCATAAACATACACGAGTGTGTGAGCATTTGTGTGTGTGTGCGTGTGTGTATGCGTGTATTTGAATACTCCCATGGGGTTAGGACCCATGGCACTCTGAGAATAAAGGTATAGGCTATGATCACTGTGTGTGTGCATGTTCTTCCTCAATTTTTCACATGACCTTGTATTTTAGAAGATAGAAGCGATAAATTCTTCCTCTAGTTTCATAAATCATGTTTCCATTGGAAATCCAATTTTAAAGACTTAAAGATGAAAAATTAAGTTAAAATTTTCCTACTCGGATACTGTGTGACTGTTAGAAGTTACAGTATTCCTTTTATTTACTAACTTGCACTGTTCTAGAAAATTTTCTGTTTTTTTCTGATTTTCTTTATTTTTCATAGCTTTTTTGTTTTACTTATGTAATATTAGAAAAAGACAGACATGGATTGAAGCACTTAAAATTAAAAACAAAATAAATCACCAAGAATTTGCAATTGCTAGGAAAGATAGAGAACACTGTGAAATAATTTTTTTTAAAAAGCAGGATGTAGATTGGTTTGGTTAGGATAGAGATTAGCATTCCTGATTTTCAGGTTTGGGATACCAGGGACATGAATGCTCTTGCCATCTTGGAAAGATGTTATCTGAAACAATTAATGACTTTAAAATTTATATCACAATAGCTAAATTCTTGGGATTCTTCTCTTGAAAGGTTTTGAATTGGATAAAAGTTATGAATGTTTTTGGGTTTTGGTTAGACAATTCTATGACTTTTTGAGAGTTGAACGGGACACATTTTATACTACAGATTGTTATATTAACACAGATTAGAGTGAATGATGGTTTTGTTTAAGGCAACTGTAGAAGGATGCAAAGAAGAAAACAGACAAAAGATGCTATAAACTAGAGGGGTCTAGTTGAATGAGGTGTTTAGGGAAAGAGAATAGGTGAGCTTTATGCGCTAGTTTTAGGTGAGCAGTAGGGGGTTTTGTATAAACTGTCAAAGTCAGAAGTGATAATTATGACCATAAAATAATGAATAGGACTTTGAGACCAACTACAAAATTAGTCTATGAATAAAGAAAAATAATTTATCTTCAATAATTCTTTTATGATACGTATTGATGGGTTTTTTTTCTCTGTCTTCTGGTTTCAGATAACTATATTAAAGACTCAAGTTTTATGAAAAATGCTTCTCTCAATCTCAGAGGTCAAGTTGTTATTTTTCTGTTTTAACTATTTAAAGTTAAATGGTAGTCAATTTTAGAGATCTGCAAAGAACATGGCTTTCTTCTACGCTGAGTCAGGCTCTAAGGAATACCTTTCTTGTGTTTATTTTAAACTTGTGATAATAACTAGCATTGAAGAATGAAAATATGTGGCTCCAGAAACCAAAAGATAAATGTCATTGAATAAAACTAAAAGCTCTATTATGTGAATTCATCTCACTTGCTTAGCTGATATTTAGTGTAAAAGCAAATGCTAGCCAGGGCGGTAGAGACTCTAGTTCATGATCCATTAGTCTAGTACTTGGTGTTGATGGTGGGGCAGCACGAGAAGGCAGAAAGCAAACAGAGGAAAGAAGGATCTGGAGTTTCACAGTTCCTTTCCTATCCATGGAGTTTCATGGTTCCTTTCCTATCCATGCCTCCAGTGACCTAATTGTCTACCTTTAGATGCCTCCTTCCAGTGGTACGGACTCAATCTTCCAAAACAGTGCCACTCTTGGGAACCTAACTTTTGACACATCCTCCTTTGGAGGATGTTTAAGATCCAAAATATGGCAGTAACTATGAGCTTTGTGCTTTATTTTTATTTTTTGTTGCACTGTTCATGAGCACATCAGTGCAATGTTGATAGGACACTGTAGGTCAAGCCAGTCTAGTTCTCTGTAGTCAGGAACTTCCTAGGCATCTTCTGCTATGAACATTCTGCCTGTCATAGTCCTGTCCTTAGCTTATTGATGAGGAAATGCAAGCAGTCTTTATTTTCACTTCTTCCTGAACTGTCTTTACTTTCTATCTACCCAGGGAAGACTGAGAACCAGAAGTCATGATTACCCTAATTTCTAGTTCAGTTCCTTACCAAATTCTCACCCCTTCATTTAGTCAACTTATAACTAAATAATTTGTATCATTTCAAATGTGTTTAAATGTTAAGATAATTTGGGATATCACTAAAGTTGTGACACCTAATAGTAATGCCACAGTAGACTTCTTGACAAACACATATGAGAACAAATGCTTTCGCAAATTACTATTATGCAATATAGTAATAATATGATTGAATGGATAGAGACACAATAATTGAAATGAGAAGATACATTAGTTAAATATCAATACCAAAGTTTACCAGAAATTAATACATGTTTACTTGAACCTTAATATTCTCTCATTTCCAACTTTTATTATTTTTGTTACTACAAGAGTAATCAGATCTTGGATTATGTGTGTGTGTATAAAATATTGAAAACTACATTTTATCTATGTAATTTACATTTTATGCATCTAATATGTGACAGCTATTTTTTATATATCTTGCACATCTTAGTGAATATAATACACAAAACTCTCAACATTAATCAGCAACATTTTAGCACTCGTGGTTGGTGACAATAAATACATCATTAGAGTAATAAATTAGAAAATTCTATTGATTTAAGAAGGTATCTAAAATAATACACGGGAAGGGGAGTTTATGGTTAGAGAAGTGCAAGAGATGAAATCTTAAGACAGTTATCAGAATGGAAACTATTTTCTTGAGAAGTAGATAATTCAGTCAATATTTGAAGGAAATATAGAGCCCAAAGGCATTTTAACAGTGATTATTTCTCTTTGCATTTTCTCTGGTTTTGTTTCCCAAAACCAGAGAACAGAATAGAACATTCCTTTTTAGATGAACAAAAGAAGATTCACATTTTCTTTCTTCAGAGTTTCTGCTGGGTAAGAGCAAGCAGTTCCAGAACACAACTGGGTTTTGGTGTCTTGCCCCCAGTATCTGACAGCGTCAGGCTTCCAATTTCTCTACTTGAGTGTATTGTATTAAATCATATGCGTAAAGAACTCAGCCCAGTTACAGACTTAATAAATACGCATCAATATTAGCTATTAACTTTTTATTTAATAGTTTAATTTTTACTAAATAAATTATTTAATAGTTTAATTGTTTCTAAAAACACTGCATTTTTAAAGCTCACCAACTGCTCTCTAAAGGGAAGCATCCTACATTCTATAATGCTGCATTATTCTACAAGGTCAAAAAGCAAAAGGTAGGACTTGGAATCCTTTAGATACATTCATTATTATGTAATGTCTGATCTAACAATGCTCAGTTACCAAATCCTAAGTCTAAATACCCTGATTGAACTGTGTATTTAATGAACTGCCCTTTTTTGTAATGTTAAAATATTTTCAGTTTTTAAGTAAAAAAAAAAAATAGCATGTTGCTGTGGATCTGACTCTCTGAGTTCTCTAGATATAGATGTCCCAATCTATACAAAGACCCTTTCCAGATAAAGCTGATAGTAAAATGTATGCAGACTGTTCTAGGAGGTTACTAAGACTTTAGTTCAGTATGTTCTTGATTTTTTTTTTTTTTCCTGAGGAAGTGTTTCTCTCTGTCTAACAGCCCTAGTGGTCCTGGAACTTGCTCTGTAGACCAGGCTGGCCTCGACCTCACTGAGATCCGCCTACCTCTATCTCCCCAGTGCTGGGATTTAAAGGTGTGCACCTCGCCATCACCTGACTAGTTCAGTATGCTATAAGGTAGACTTCTCTTTGTGATGTTTCCTTGGATAGTGAACTGACTTTTAACACTTCTCCATCCTTCCACGTTGGTATGGATAAGGCAACCATAAACATTTCTGGCCAAATTAGACACTCTTGAGAATTAATAGAAGGCTATTAGACATTATTTTGGGACAGCAGTTAAAAACTAAGATGATGTATAAAACACGTATTGTGTAGTCATGGAAGTGAAGAACATCTTTTCCCACCAATACATATAGAAAGTAGTCATTAGCTTACACTTTAAAAAAAGTTAATGGTATGAGATAATTTTTACCTAAGGAAGAATTTGAAAAAAACAAAAGAAATTATCTTCATTGGAGACAATCCAGAAAAACAAAATTTTTCTCTTTGTTTTGGTTTTCATTTTAATAAAGAATTGCAATATTTTTATAGATGGCAGTGATTCTCAAATTGGTTGAAAGCTCATGTTGATTTAATATTCTGAACAGCTCCTCTACCTTCGTCCATTTCTCTGAGCTTTTGCTGGGTTTCTTGCTTTTCCATACATCGCCGTAAACAAGGCTTTGCTTGCCTTGGCAGGTTCTGGGTATCTTATTCATGAAGCCTACGGGGTGATTTCTTCCTCAATAGACTAGGAGTTACTGTTTTCAAACAACTTCCTTCAGTGTATTTTGGTTTTATTTTGAATACATGAGCCAACACTCTCCAAGTTTTGCCAGACTTTTCATCAACACACATGGTGAACGAATAATGAATTTTGGTAGGGAGTCAGGAAGAAATGGGAAAAATGTTGGCAAGCATTTGTCTCCTTTTCGTTGTTTGCCAAACTCCTGGGCTGAGTCTCAAATCTAAATTCTTCTCACTGGGCATGGATAGCCATTGAGAGACAGTCAGGCAGGAAACAGAGTAGGAGGAACTCAGTGGTTCAAAAGAAGGCATGAGAAGTCAATCACAGTATCAGAGAGCTTCAATGTCTAACACATTTCCTGTTGTCTATAGTTTCCCCAACATGTTCTGGTCCTCTTATTCTGAACATGCAAGTATATGCTATATTTCACAGTTATCAAGAGTATTATCCTTGGGTTATATCAAAGTAAAAAATACATTGAAACACAGAA
This sequence comes from Microtus ochrogaster, assembly GCF_000317375.1. NCBI lineage: Eukaryota > Metazoa > Chordata > Mammalia > Rodentia > Cricetidae > Microtus > Microtus ochrogaster. The sequence continues at coordinate 5,485,071 of NW_004949100.1, read as the reverse complement.
AGCCAAACTAGCTTTAGTGGCATGTAAAAACTCCCTTGTCAGAAACTCTTTACACAGTGAGAGAAAGGGTCAAACTTAGGCTGGAATGGAGGGTGAGAACCCGGAATAGAGACAGTAAAGTGTGGAATTTCTCAAGTGCTGACTTCATTCTTGGGACTACTTTGTTTTATATAGATCGTGATTCTACACACGATGTCCCATAATAGCAGTTCTGAGATGCTCTGGGGCACAATAGCCCCAGATAGTGTAGATTAGGTAAATAGTCCTGGTCTTTGAGGCTGGTTTACTTCATGGGCTTGTTATACGAGAACCTCTGGTTCATCCATCGTGCCTCTAATCACGTTTTCCATTTCTCGTGTCTGCTTCGCTCATAACCCTGTTTTTATGTCATAACAGTTGCTGTATCAGCACCTTCTCTTTCCAGTGCTCAATTTTAAACAGCCTCATTATGAAGAATATGGCACTTAAAAACATGGCACAAGTGTGTATTACTGCAGCACAAGATAAAAGAAATTATTGAGAAATGCACAGAGTGCTGAAGTAACTTTTTCCTAAGAGACATTTCACTGTTTTAATTGATTTTTTTTTATCCATTTTATTAAGGGTTCTTGGAGAAGGAAAATGTCAGGTTACCTCTTGGAAATAAGGGAACACTTGACTTAATTGTGATGCTACCTGTGTGTCTGGATCACTGTAGAAACGTTCACCACATCTTAATCAGGTTATAATGAAAAACAAAATGATCAGGAACATTTAGTTCTGACTTTGCTAAAACCAAATTAATTTTTAAAATGCCATTTGCTCGTAGTGAGAAGAAACAGAGCTTTTAAAAAAAGAGAAAACACAGGGTTTGCTACTTAGTGTTTTTAAACACAAGTACTATGAAGGTATTTTCTTATCTCAGCTTCATATATCCACTCCTAGTCAAAACATGGTGGTCCAGTTACATCTGTAGCTGAAGGCTCCCTCTGACCAAGTCAGAAAAGCTTCGTTGGTTAAATTGTTATATATCTGAAAAGTTCAAAGGTTTGTAAATCCCTGTCTTTATAACTCAGCCAAAGAACTAAGGAGACTCTGTGCAGTACTAGAGTTCCTGTCAAATATTCTCACACATATCTAAACCATAGACACTGGGGAAAATTAAACCTATTACATAATGAGTTAGCAATGCTCAGTTCTGCTCTTGTTAGTGTTGTTTTCCATAACTCCACATACACAACATGTCACTATGTGCAGATTGCATTCATGCCATTGCCAAATGAAATCCAGTTCATATTTATTTTCTCTTAGGATATAGAAGGTAAACTGTGGGTCTTTGTTTTCTAAATGTAAGTAGACAAAGTCAAACCTATAAGACTTGGAGAGAAGCATGTGAATCTCTATAATCGAGCCCTGTATGTGAATGAAAGTGACCCATTTTCAGGAGACTCTACAGTCCACAATTCAGCAAATCTGGGGTGTAGACACCACTCAGACCAGTCTTCCCAAACTCCTGACCCATGTATTACAGACAGAGCTGGTGCTCTGAGGTCCATTTACATCACTGTTATCTTTTTCTTAAAAAAATGTTTTCTTTTCTTGTAGCTCTCAAAACTTCTTTTATACATGGCTAAGAACTTTCTCAAGTGGGGATAGACAAACTTTGTGTTTTCAAAAGCCATATGAACTTTGTTTACTTTTAAAGATAAAATGAAAAAAGAAAAAGAAAGAGAGAAAGAGAGAAAGAAAGAAAGAAAGAAAGAAAGAAAGAAAGAAAGAAAGAAAGAAAGAAAGAAAGGGAAGGGGGTCAGGTTGTTTTCCTTAATCGGTTTCTCACTTTCAACAGAAGGGAGAAAACATTTCTTGCTGTTTTAGAATCAGTAGGAGATATGTAAGCATCAGCACAAAGCATTTCAGTGTTTGCTCACTCAACTTACCAAAATACAATTGAAATGAGAGTAAACAAAATGATAGAACAAGTGGCTAACTAACCATTACAGATGGACTTACGTGTACCTTCATTTTTATATTTCCAATAGCAGGAAGTGTCTTATTTTGAGAAGCTAAATAAAGTCAATCGTTTGAAATATTTTCCTATTCTATTATAACAAGAAAAAATTATTTAATGTTTACATCAAGGTTGTCTTGAGTTTTAAGGATCATTTTTTCTTTGTTAAAACCGAGAATACTTTACATATTTACATTTCATGAGATTATATATTATAAGTTATTATTTTATAAAATTAGCATTCAGGCATCTTACGGTTTCTCTCTTTACACTCAAGAAACAGCTGATGTTTTTAGTTCTAATGTTTGTGTGAGCCCCAGACATTCCAACTAATACTTACTTTAGACAACATTTAACATGCTGGAGTCAAACGATTTCATTATTGGTAAGAACAATATTGTCATTTTCATAATGAATTGTTGACTTATTCTTTGTATTTAAGGACAGTGTTAATCATTTAGAGGAAATAAATATTCTGCTTTATTAATAAGAGATCCACTTCATTTGTTCCTATTTAGTTGTGTTCTCTTTGTCAGGATGTAGACTAATGAGAAATCGTAGAAAGACCCTTTACTGTCTAAACACTCAGCACACAAATGCTTCTCAATAGAAATAACACACAAAATGCGTTCAAAGACAATACATAGCCTGAGAAATTCTGTGTGCTGACAGCTCTCCAACAGTGTTATCACAGCAGGGAGACATCAGTTGAAGAAACAGATAGTGACCTCAAAAAAAGTCTGGTCAGCGGTGTGGACAGGGTTTCACAAGATTATAAATCACCCCAGGGTCGCACTGTTCCCACCATAAAGAGAGCATGGTCATTTTATTGTAATCTAATAAGAGATGGGAGCAAAGGACAGCTCCAGTGTGTGTTTGCAGCAAAAAAAAAAAAAAAAAAAAAAAAAAAAAAAAAAAAAAATCTTGATTACAGTTTCAAAACTATACAGTTTCTTTGCTATTGAAGGGTAGCTTATAGGGGTTAAGGCCCAGTTAGGATTGGATTACCTTTTATAGCTGAATGTTATCCCCTGGTTCATGAATCAGAAAGTACTTAAATTAAACTGAACATTTGGGAGTAATCTCAGGGCGTAGTTTGGTGGTAGAAAATTAATCATTAGTTGGTGGTAGATTATTAAACTGTTCATTTGAAGGGGGTTTCTCACAGAATCAGAAAATTAACTCTGTGTCAAGTATACATTAATAACGTGGGGCATCCTGTATGCAACATGTTGTGTTAGGATTGGTGTCAGCAGGAGGGATTCAATGAAAGACAGCACACGTTTGTGTAAAGGGTGTGTTACAGGTAAACGCAGAAGTCTTCATTGAGTGGCTAGCAAACTTGGAAGCTTCATGGATTTTAGTAATTTTCACAACGTGCCTTAAGTTAGCTTGTGCATTTCTTTTCCTGCAATGCCATTTACCTAAAACCACACAGTTTCTGAATATTTACGATAATCTATTCAACACCAGGGAAGCTAACAATTCTGACTTAAGAATACTAAGTCCAAAGGTTCGCCTTGTTACTTATCTTGGGATTGGTATGTAAAATGACAAAAAAAAAAAAAAAGATAAGTAGTTTTCTCTCTGTAAAAAAATAAAATAAAAAAAATTACTAAGTCCAAAATTTCTCTAAATTAGACTGAAGAAGCCATATTGAAATTTTGAAGGAAAGCTCTTGATTTGCTGGCATTCTAAAATGCCCCATCCTCCTTGCTTTGACTTTAGAACATCCACTTGGCACGCAAAGCCGGTTTCAACTTTATTCGGTCGCTTTATCGTTCAAAATTAAGCTTCTTCAACACAGTTTTATCTCTACATATTCATGGAGCCATAAGTTGCACTCCTACCCTTTAAATGGATTTTGTTCCTTAAGTTAGCACCTTTGCTTTGTCAGTTTGGTCCTGGGGAATCACGCTGACACTCAGAGATAAGTACTATCAGTCTTGAGCTGCCAACTGAAGGTTGATTGTTGAGACACTATCATTCGTAGAGAGAAGCAAAGTAAAACGTGATTGCTAAGGGTGTATTTTATGCTGTTTTCCCAGACCCCGAAGTAAGTAAGATGGAGCTTGAGGCTTCTTTGCTAGCCTTAAGCTGAGCTTTGCCGACTGTTTCTTTCTCTTCTTTTCCCGTTAGGAGTCACAGATTTTGAATGCGGAAGAGAATTCTGTCTCCCGAAGGGTTTTAGACTGGTCGGTTAAACATAGTGGGTCTTTAATTCATCTCAGGTTATTTTCCACTTGTCAGTTTCTCTTTGTTTCTTCTTCGTTTATGTATGCCCAAGTAGGGGGAGTAAGCACATTTCACTAGGTCTCTTCGCCATTTGCTTTCTCCCGGGCTGCTCAAAGTGCTACTCCATGAACTGGAAACTGGATTTGCAGGCAAGTTCCATCCTATTTTGAATTTAAGGGGGCGTGCACACATGACTTTTTTTTTTTTTTTTTTTTTTTTAACAAGCTAGCATTGGTTGAAATAACACAAACTGTGAAAGCCACTGCAACTTCAGCAAGTCTGACCAGGACGAGAGTACCTAGATTCTTATAGTAGTTCGTGCTGTCTTTAGTCTATCTCCCACTGGCAGCTTAGAGAATTTTGTCTATAAAAATATGAAGTTCTTCAATAAGGAACAAATTTTTTGAAAACATCTGTTTGATTCGAGCGTCTCAGACCAGTTCTTATTCTGTCCAGCCTATGCACAGTTTTTCTTGTCACAATAATAAGTTATAAATATATGCCTTTACTTAACATATCTGATTATTTGAGGAAGGGGTTTGATTTTGAGTTCCTGGAAGCAGGAGGCATCGTTGATTATTGATATCAGACACGTTCCTCTCTTTTTCTACCCCCACCTTACTCCAGGTAAAGAGTACAAATTTATCCGTAGCAATTCACAGCAATACTGACAATCGTCGTGTGGCTAAGAGTTGCGTATAACCATCTGTTTTATATATGCATTTTTTTGTAATCGTTATTACTAGATGCTCTCAGACAGAAAGAAGATAAGTACAAATGCCAGCCTGTAGTTTTGATAGGGACTCTGAATAGCCTGGTTAAGGTGGAAAAACAAGCGTGTTTATTTTGATTTATCACTTCCGACATCAACATGGACCATACTGCTCTCTGGGAAGCAAAAATGGTTGCACCCGAGGACACTACTGTAAACACTACTTTGATTATTTGAAACAAACCATTAGGCTTTAATGAAAAATACGATTACCATAGTGGATCCTGCTCAGGGAGAAGGGACTTGCAGATAATGGGTAAAAAAATTGTACTGTTTCTTCCTTAGAAACCAAAGAAGTCAAAGCTTACTATTTAGAAAGAAGTAAAGTCCTAAAATAATTGAATTTTGCTTGGATTTGTAAGTCAGACTTTCACTAGTGCATACTTTGTTGCTCTAACACTCATACCTTTTTTTTCTTTGAACAATTCATTCAAATGAGAAATTCCTTCTGTCAAATTGTATTTTAAAATGAATATCATTTTATTGCACTACACCTTTAGTCCCCCAACTGCTCAAATTCCCCCACTATGTAGAAACTTTTATTAAACATGTGTTAATTAGCCTATAAAAGGGCCCAAAGCCGGTCATGTTTTAGCTATCATACATGTGTATGTTAGGGTATGCTAAGTGTCACATTAGATAATCCTGTCCAGCATTGCAAACAAAGCTCAAAGCTCCTGGTCTGGAGAAGACAGTACTTTATTTAATTTATATGGGAGGATTGTGTGAAGAGGAGCACTGGAAGGAGGACAGTGGTCCCAAGAGTGGCAGTAGTGGCTTTCATGAACAGAGGGTAAGGAAGACTAGTGTGAACCTAGACCCTAGGTATTAGGTGCCACAGAGTCCAAGAAAGGGAGAAGGGGAGATGGAGGGTTCCTCTGGGTGAGCCCTGTCAAGAGGGAATTGACAGAACTTGGAAGAGAGCAAGAGAGGTTAATGGCAGAAGAAAGTGGGCAGGGAAATGGTGCAATAATATTATAATTTCAAAAGTACAAGAAATAATAATAAATAAAGAGGGAATTAAGTGACTGAATAAAGAAGGTCAAGCCACAGCAGGCAAAAAATGTATCCCTGAATATGACATAAGATAATTAATATACCCTAAACATTTCAACAGTCTAAAATTATTCGCTTTGTAGTTAGTAATAAATACCTGTTCTAATAATAGATTCGAAACTACAAAGCATGTTTTCTTTTTTTAAATCTAAATATTTCGGTGTTTACAAACTTACTTCCTTAACTAGCAAACATTAAAGTTGGATCTAAAGGATGTAGATATATATGGGCTTAATTTACCAGTGGAGAAATGCCAGTTTCTCAGATGCTAAAGAAATTGTCCGAGGTCAAAGAGAGCAAGACTCGGAGGCAGAGAGGACTAGATCTTATGAGTGCCTGCTGTCTTGCTGTGAACCTGAGATGCAGCTTAGCCCTTTCGAAGGATTGTGGTTTCTGCATGCTCAGGGTTGAAGTCTTCCTCAGAAGAGGCTAGTGCAGAATAAGTGATGGTGTCAGCTTGTGATTTTATTTTCACTGCATTTCAATTGGGTCTACTACACCCCTTTTGTCTGTAGAGGAGAGGAAAGATACCCGTTTTAGGAGTTGAAGATAACAGCTAGTGGTGTAGGTGTTGACACACAACCCTAATTCGCTTATCTAGGTTGCAGAACCGCTGTGCAGTTAACCGAATGGTATCTCGAGCATTTGGAAATGCAGTTAATATTAGGTGGACGTTGATTTGATGAAACAAATGCCACAATTCTTTGCAAATGTTTGCTACAAAATACAATTGCTCTAAAATTCAACTGCCAGTTTTTATTAGAAAGAGCACTTGCCTTAATGACTGATTTGCTGTTTAATATATACCTTAAATTGAGAAACTCCAATTAATTTCATCTTTGTGACTTTTTGCCCTTATGTTTTTTCTCACTATTTCAATTGGTAGACACAGTCTGAGGTTTTATTATCAGTGACATGCATTAAATTATCAATGAAGACAGGGCACTTTCCCATTGAAGGTGACTCCAATGTTTTTATAAACTTAATAAGGAGTGTTCTGTCAACGACCTTATTCTTTTATGGTACGTTGACAGTCTTTTGATGTGCTTCTCTCTCTCTTGCTCTCAGCTTCATTCTTTGGGTCTGCTGCCACTTCTGCTATTATGGAATCATTTCCTGGTTGAGTGAATGTTTTCTCAAGGCTTGAAGTTAGTGTGCAACCCAAGGATGCCTTACCAATTAAGATGCATGTTGATTTTGTGTTTAGCTAGCTTGGCATCAAAGGCTGTACTCTACAAATTAATGAAGCCCATGTTGTAATCATCAGTTTTCAGTTCCTTCAGCCAATATGTTATATAACAAAGGTGATCTGGTTTAGCGAGTTGTAAATCAGTAGGCTATAGATCCAGTCTTGCCTGAACTACAGTGATTATAAAATTCCTGCTTTGAGGGGCTGGGGAGTTGGGATTAGTGATCCCTATTAAGCAAATATATATTCTTGAGTTTTAAAAAAAATGCAGCTTCTTCCCATCCGTTTTTATGTCTTTATTTTCAACAAAAATAGCTCCTAACGCACATTATAAAAGTGAATCTAAGTGGGCATACTGAAACTATTTGTATTGCTAGTACTCCAGAGGCCAAGGCAAGATGATGGAAAATTTTGGGAAAACCTGAGCCGTATATAGCAACTTCCAGAGCAACTAGGGCTTCATAGCATAAACTTGTCTTGAACAACAGTGAGTTTTATCCTAGCATACCAAAATAGTTTATCAGTGTGACAATTTGGAATAACAACCCTTGCTCTTGAACGTTTCTGTTCATTGCATAAGAACAATCCAGATTTTCTGGGTGTCTTGAACAGGTTTACTTATGAAGCATCCATAAGATTTTGAGTTTAAGGTTACTACTGCTCTTTATTCTCACTCACAGTTAATGAGAATTCCAAGTTAGCTTCAGTTTATCAGTCACTGTGTTCTGCATGCCTTCTTGGTCAAGCACTCTTTTGGGTACTAAAGAGAAAACGGCAAATTGGGAGGACTTCTTTTTCTCTTGCTGTGGAACATGCATTCAGAGAGAGGGTGTGGGGAGAAAGGGAGAGAAAGAGAGAGAGAGAGAGAGAGAGGGAGAGAGAGAGAGAGAGAGAGACTCATAAACTCGAGAAAAAAGGTGTGCTTTCAGAGGTGTGAAAATGCATGTATATATCAGACACAATTATATAGGTCTTGTCTCACAAACTTTCATGAGAACTCAACTACGGAGTGCTAAAGTGGCAGGAAAGAGGTATCCCTCACCTAGGAAAGATATAAGAAACATCGAAAGCCAAACCTTCAAAGACGTCATGAATGAGTGTGGGAATGCCAGTGGAGGCAGGAAACCTGTCCTCCTGAATGATACTCGAACCTAGGCTTACCGTAAGTTGACTGCAGGGGACAGTATCTAACGGGATGGGATGACGAGAGTTCAGAATCGCCAGCAGAAAAACCCTTTGTGTAACTTAGGCTACATATTATCGAAGCTAGAATGAAGAAGGCGAGCCACTGAAAGTGAGAAAACGTGCTGACCCCAGAATTGTTCTTCAATTTTTTGTCTCTTTTTGACTGACTTAATTAAGATTCCTTTAAAGGCAGCCAAAACTAGCGTTTAAATCAAGAATACGTCATAAAAAAATCAAGAATACAAAAGGACATAATCAAATTGAGGAATAGGTTTTATATTCGTAAGTGCAGACTATATGTAAAATTATTTCATTGGTGCAAAATATTTTTTTTTTTTTAGTATCAAGCCGTCAAGTTGACATTTCAATGAATGCTTTAAGAGTCTGTGTTTTATGCACCATTTGGGATCTGCACTGACACGCCAAAGGCAGTGGGCGCGCGGTGTTAATTCTTTCCATGTTTTTGTTTTACATATGCGTGGGTACAGCTGTCTGTGCTGTTGCCAGATGTCAGAGTAGGGGCTTCAGGAAGCTTTTCCGCAGATCTGCTATTTCCCAGAGGTAAAATATTATAGTGTAAAATAACACTTGACATATAAATTCAAGTTGTCTGTTCCCCACCTTTCTTTGTATGTGCATTTTAAGTGTTGATCAGAAACACAGTGCAAAGGCATGAGTCTAGCCATGTTTTGCACTGTTCACAACAGTTATCTATAGTTATCCATAACAGTCCACAGAGGCAGAGTTGATAAACAGGATAAATAAAATCTGAAATGTCCATACAACTGATACAGAGTTTGGAAAAAACAAAGAAGACTACTGACAGTATAATATAGCTGAAATTTGAAATTCAGAAGCAAAAGATTATAGCTGTATCATTCAATTTAGCAAAACTGCTGTGTAATACTCCATTGTGTAAATGCACCACGATTGGAGCTAGAAAACATTATTTTGAGTGAGGTAACCCAGACACAGAAAGACAATTATCACATGTACTCACCTATAGGTGGTTTTTAAACATAAAGCAAAGAAAGCCAGCCTACAAACCACCATCCCAAAGAATTTAGATAACAATGTGGACACTAAGAGAGACTTACATAGATCTAATCTAAATGGGAAGTAGAAAGTAGAAAAAGACAAGATCTCCTGAGTAAATTGGGAGTATGGGGACCTTGGGGGAAGATTGAAAGGGGGAGGGAGAGAAAAGGAGGGGAGAAGAGAAAAATGTAGAGCTCAATAAATATCAATTAAAAAAACAAAAACAAAAAATAATTAAAAAATTATCAAAACTGACTGTAAATCTTAAGGTATGATTAGTTCCTTGATAGGATTGAGGAGTATGGTGGGAAAGGTTACTAATGAATAGAGAGCTTCTTGTATAGTGGTGGGGAAATAAGTTTTCAAGTTAGATTATTGTATGGTTGTGGAGATGACTCCATAGGCTAATCACCTCTTGGAGAAGCATGAAAATGTGTTTGAATCCGTAGTATCCACATGAAGGCTGGTTCTGCCCAACATGCCTGCAACCTCAGAGTTGGTATGGTTGAAATGGGCAGATTCTGGAAGCTTTGTAGTCAGTCAGCCTAGCTTCTGGTTCAGGGAGGGATCTTGTCTCAAGAGAACCGAGTGGACACAGAAGGTCAAGACACATAACATCCTCCTTTGGCCTGGACAGAGGCATGTGCAATGTGCGTTCACACTTAATGCACTCACACAAAATTAGATTGTGATGAGACTACATAGTTTTGTAAAGATTCCAACATGATTTAATTACACATTTTCACATATAGGTGAATGTATCCTATAGGACTAGTTTCTTAATAAAACTTAATAGAAAGGTACATTTTTAATTTAACAAATGAGAAAGGATGTTAAATAATACAGAATTATCACCAGTGTGCTGCTTCATTCTTTATAATATCCTTTAAAAATAATTCATTTGTTTATTGCATAAGTATTGTGGTTACATGTATATATGTGCACCATGTGCCCATAAATGCCGGAAGAGGGCATCCGATCTCCTGGAACTGGAGTTGCAGGTGTCTGTGATCTACCCAGTGTGGGTGCTGGAAACTGAACCTGTGTTCCTTCCAAGTGTGGAAGATCCTCTACGTGCCAACCTATCTCTCCAGAACTTCTTTATAACATTGATTAAAAAATACTCTAAAATGGCACACTAAATATGAAGTATATAATTAGCCACACATTAGAAGTAACTTTTTCATTATTTCCTTTCATTTTTTTAACCTTTAAATTTTCAGTTTCACTATGAATAAAAATTAACAAATTAATAGCCTTCTTTTCTTTCAAACCAATCACTGATGATTTTTCTCCGGTCACTATTCCACTGACTTATTCTTTGATGCTGTTGGGGCAGTCTTTGAATTTAGCAGTGTGTTTTCCTTGGTATAACAAAGTAAGTTTTAAGTAATCGTAATATAGTTCATCTATTAATAAAGAATACAAATGTTGTCATATTGAGCCTTGCAGTACCCAAGGCATTGCACATGTTTGGACAGAACCATAAATTTGTTGACTTCATGAAAAAAAAAAATAAAATAAACATTTAGAAACCCCTCCCCCATATTATATAAACTATTCCTTGAGAGTATGTAAGGAGCTATGTTAAGTTGTTAAGTCTTTTGCTGATGTAGGAATTGAAATAATATCTTAGTGGATGGAAAGAGTTTGCCTCTATGCTTTAAGAACCAAAATTAAAAATTGTATTTTCAAGGAAAGATAAAGCCTAACTGCTTGTGTAAAAGAAAAAAAAAGTTAAAAACAATTTGTAGAAGTATCATTTGGCTTGGTTATTCTCTCTTTGCTTTCTCTCCTTCTTAATCCCCTCAAGTATCTGTCTGTCTGTCTAAATATCTACCATCTATCTATCTATCTATCTATCTATCTATCTATCTATCTATCTATCTATCTATCATCTGTCTGTCTATCATCTATCTATCTATCTATCTATCTATCTATCTATCTATCTATCTATCTATCTATCATCTGTCTGTCTATCATCTATCTATCTATCTTTCTATTCTTTCTGAATAGATTCACTGAGCTTCTTCCACAGGATTCTTCTTGGTTCACTTACAGTATATAGCATATATGACTTTCCCTGTGACTAAGTATGTCTGAATTGCCTGCCATGTTCTGTTTTCAGTGGAGTGTTTAGAATGTTAGGAAATATTCCTTCCCTATTCCCTTTCCTATCTGTAATTCTTCAGTTTGTTTTTGAAAAATGGTTGTGTTTTGTTTCTTCATTTTTAAATTTTTTGACCTTGAGTAACTTTTTCTGAATCCAAGCTGATTCCTACTTTAAGTAATATAATATTAACCGTGGTATAGAATGTTCTTAGGAATAGATAAAGTTTAATAATTGAATGTGTAGAGCTTGGGTCTTAGCTCATTGTAGAATCAGTGGCACCAACTTTTTGTAGATACTCTGGAAATGAGTATAGCCACATTGGCGAAGACTATGTGGATGTTTCATTCTGCCCTATAGAAACTTATACCATCTTATGTTGTTTAAAAATTAGTATAACATAATGGCATAGCTTTAATACATGATATGCAGTAACAAATTAATTTTCAGCTTTTCCATATGAAAAACTATTGGTAAGGTGTCTCTCCTTGACATTCAAAAGGTTAATATAGATTATACAATGAATTTTAGCCAGTTGTTGATATCAGCCCTGATAAATAATTAGCCTTCTTGTTTCAGTGCGGGAAATATATTTCAACAATTGGTGGTTTCTCTTTGTAAGCTAGTACAAGACCCCAAATGAATAACCTTTCAAATTCATGTCATTTAGTCTCTGTTTGGTGACACAAAACACTTCATATTATCATTAAACATTGATTGTCACATAAATTTGTTGCTAAGAGCATTTTTTTTTCACTTTTAAGGTTAATGTAACTCAGCTTGAAATGCCATTTTGATGATTAAAAAACAAATCTTTTATCTTCCATCTCTTTTCTTTAGCTATGTGTTCAACGTGACCTCTGGTTGTCTATAATATGTGTTAAATGGCTTTCTTAGATCTTTCATGTTTTAGATACAGGTGTAACACCAAGGAACTTTTCATCATGATTTTGATTGTAATACTTAGATTAAGAAAATGTCTTTCTGGTGTGTGAGTGGAAAAAGTTTGAATAAGTTAATTGCTTTCCTTCATGGAGCCTTTCATGTCTTTGATTGGTAACTCTCTAAAGTTCCATTGCTACTTTTACTATCATCGTGTACGTACATCTAGAAACAGGAAGTTCAATTAGGGAAAGAAATCGGTTTAATTTTCAGTTTGAATGCATTGACCCTTTGCTTCATTTTAATAAATATGATTTCTGGATTCTTACAAATTGAAACAAAAAATCAAATAATTATGCAGCCTTTTCTTATTTATAGCGTGGGGAAAGTTTTTTTTAAATAAAAGTGTTTTCTTCAATTATGTATATGTGTAAAATTAGAAAATGTAATTCTTGAGTATTTTGCTTTTTTTACTTACAAATACAGTGCTAATCACCTTACAGAAAATTATGGAAAGGCACTTTTATGATGGTGCTCTATTGTATTTAAATATATATTTTCAAAGATAAACTCACCACAGATTTAATAGTTATGAAACCACTAAATGAAAATAAAATAAATGCCCTTTACTTTATTTTTCAAATATAGTATATTGTTTTCAAAATTGACATTTTATTTAAAATTTCATAGAACTCATATTATTGGTAACAAAAATCAAGAATTTTTTGTTTGTTTTGTGACTTATATTTCTCTCCCTTATGATACCTATGGATATCAGAGAAGACCTGAATAGCCTATTTTCTACTTATTTCAGCATGGAGGCTTTGACAAACTGTTACATCTTAACCTTCCTGTTGAATTGTGGTGTCAAAAGTGACAGGTTAATTTCAAATTCAGTCTTGATTGAGCATATGCCACACTTTTCATGTTTTACATAACTAAAATAGAGCTGTGCTAAAGCGCCTGACATTGGGAAAGTGAACCTTCTTCACGGAGTGTTCTGTTTTCACCTACTGAAATTCTCTGAAGTGTACAGTGAATTTGATATAATTAAATAGCTGAGATTTCCAAGAGCCCAAGAACCATGTGTTCTTCTTGTTCTTTGCTTTCATTTGAGAAGCCTTTTTGCACAAGAAGGAAGGATAAAGCATCACTATTCCTTGCTCCCCCTCTCAGTTTTAAAGATGTTGAAGCCATTAATCTGAATGGTTTTCTCTAAGGAGAAACATAGGCCTCTTGCAAGTATGGCTGTTCACTCAAATTGAGAAGAGAACACCTTTTCTGAAACTATGTATTAGTTTGTTTGAGGATATTTTAATAATTGTTATGAAAAGATCGTAAGCATATTTCGAATGGGATATTATTAAGCTGTTTATGATTTCTTGTGCATTTCTCATATATATATATGTATATATACAATTTTCCTTAAAATTAGGTAAGGAAAAGAACTTATAATACTCTATGTGGTTAGTTAGCAGTTACCAAGAGAATTATTAGACAATTACTCTTGTAAAGGGGCTTCAGTGGTCTTGAAACTTACGATGGGTGTATTTGTAGGAGAAAAGTCTAATTTTTTAGCTTAAATACAGTAGATTTTGTTCTCTTCACTTAATCATGTCAAGAGAAAAGACAGCAGCCATTTCCAGATCATAAGAACATTCCAAGTAAAACTTATAAGTTGAATATCATGCAGAAATAGAATGCATTCAACTGAAGGAATCAATATAAAATTAATAGGCTTTGGCATTTAAATCTAAGAAGAGAGAAACTGTGGAGGGAAATTGAGGCCATCTTCTTTCTTTCCTCTCGTTTGCAGAAGAAAGATTGGGGCTATAGCGTGTGGCTTTTAAAACCAATTGTAAGGGAAACTTTGACAAATAGTGGGTTGATGGACAGAAATGGATATTAAGTTAATTTTCAGTTCCAGTGCAGCAGAGAAACTGTGTGACAACCCACAAGAGGTTGGAGACGTGGGGAAGATCTCCTGAATGGGGTCATCATTTCATCCTCTCACTGGGATTCTGTGCAGAGCTTTACCGTGCCCCCTTCTTAGCCATTTGAAATTGTCCCTGTCTAGTTCCACTGGGATGTTATGAACAGATTCAGACACCAAGAGCATCTGCGCCATCTTCCTGGCTTCTGTTTAGAAACCTTGTTCTTGATGGACAAGACTACCACGTCGAGATTTGGTTGATGTGGTGAGTGTCTGAGAAAGACCTTTTCTGTTACCATCCTGGTCTTCCTTTCAGTTTTCTCATGGTGACAATCGTTGCCGGAAACTTTTTGGGGTCAGCAGATAATTCTACACTTCCTATAGATAGTGGGATAAAGATCTACACACGACCATCTACAGTGTTCTTTATGTAAATGAATAGATAATTTTAGTTCTACTAGTAATTTGTTGTTGGTGGTGAGCTTTTTTTCTAAAGCATGAATTCATAAGCTAATATGGAGTTCACTTGGTAGTGCTTTCCCAGCATGCATATGCCTACGCGAGGCATACTGTAATCTCCATGTCCAGAAAGTAGTAACAGCACAATGTAAAGTTCAAGGTCACCCTTGGTTATTTAGGGAGTTTGAGGCCAGCTGTATAAGACATTGTCTGAAAATAAATTCTAATTAATTTATCTGCTCATCTTTTATTTTTAGTTATGGTTTTATGCATCTCCCAAGCAACTCAACCAGCTTTTTGTAGGTAGGTTCTGCCACTGTCTCAAGTACAGGAAAACATCTCTCTTACTTGCTGGTATATAGTGAGGCCCAGGGATTTATAAAGACCCTCAGGCAGACCTTGCTTACTTTCTTTGACCATGCGGTAAATTATTGCTATTCTGTCTTTTTCTTTCTTCTTATAGCTTCTTTGGATTTACTTTAGTCTTTCTTTCTGTAGAAATCATGGATATGAAGCTGAGTTGTGTCTGTTCTATCCTAACTACCTCTCCCACAACTTCTGACTTCAGTACTTTTGATCCAGTTGTGTTACCTTGTTGCTTTAGTTCATATCAATCTCTGAAACGATCCTGTTTTGTTTCTTAGTTTTGCCTTCCCATTAGTATGGAGCTCTTCAAAGCAGGAACTGTACTGCTTGTCACTACAGGCTGCTTACTGCTGAGGACAGCACCTGGTATTTGGTGAGGATTTAGTTAGCGATGGTAAAATGAATTATAGAAGAGAAGCTTTACACTTTCCGGGTTGCTCCTGTTCTATGAATTGTAGAGAATCACTTTTGTATACTGTAATCATATTTCTGCAGGTAGAAGGATGAATCGGTACAGAGACGCGAATGGTTCTTACCCATTCTTAACGTCTAGCAAAATATGTAGTGATTGCTGTGATCCTGGGAAACAGTTCTGGGCCAGGACTACATGAATGAAAGGGAACCAGGGTTCTCTGGGACTTGTTAGGTTCCATGCTGGATCTTTTCATGTGCATCAGATGACAAGATCCACACCACACCCTTCTCAGTTAACCTTTTCCCATAGGGGTAAGTTTTAAGAACTGCTTTTATTGGCCTTCTCTGCCATTTGGTGTGTGTGTGTGTGTGTGTGTGTGTGTGTGTGTGTGTGTTTGGGGATGGGAAGTGCTATTTGGAGAGCTGGAGGGGACACAATGGAGAAAATATGTTCCCTAAATTTAGTTCCTCTCCTTCCTTCTTTCTGCCTTAATGAGAGGAAGCTTTGGTTTGCCTCAAAACCAGACAGCTTTTTCAAGGGAACCGTTTGGTGTGGCTTTGTCTCTCGTCTTCCAAGGAGCAGGGAACTGTCCCACCTCTGTGTTCAGATGATGTTCCACCCTTGACACACATAGGATGCTACCTCATTGATTTTTTTTTTCGCCTTCGACAACACTTTTGAAATTGCTCACTATCTCTCCAATTTCTCCAGACTCTCCAGCATGTGAGAAAGCTATGTTCTATGCTGAGCCCTGGTCGATGCTGGGCTCTTTCCAAGACTCTACACCTAGGACCCGTTTTGGAAACTAGAATTAGAGCATGAAATGAAAATAGATATTTGTATAGATTAAAAGACACAAGGTAGCATCAGAGTGGAAGCCCAGCTTCTTATTAGCTATGGAGATACAGAGCTGTAATGCTAGCATCTTTAAAACAAAGCTGAGGCAGAACGTCCATGAGTTGAGGCCCATCTGGGCTATATAATGAGTTCCTGGTTAGCCCTGAGATTTTTGTCTCAAAGCAGAACAACAAAACAAAACACCTCAAAACAGCAACAACAAACCCAAACCAAGCTACTAATTCTACTACTAACAAACCCACAAAGAATCCCAAACCAAAAAGCAAAAGGAAGAAAGCTATAAACTTTGTTGTTTTACTAGTTGGCTTTCTATCACTGTGATAAACAGCAGAACTGTCTTAGTGAGACTTTTATTGCTCTGAAGAGACACAGTGAGCACAGCAACTCTTAAAGAGGAAAACATTTAACTGTGGTGGCTTAGAGTTCAGAGGTTTAGGCCATTATGAACGTGGCGAGTAGCATGGTGTTCTGCAGACCAGCATAGTACTTGCACAAGTGCTGCTTGTAAGCTTGTTCTCGTGGTTTGCTCAACTGGTTTTCTTATACTAAGTGGGACCACCTGCCCAGAAGTGATAGCACCCACAGTGGGCTAGACTTTCCCACATCAACCATCCATCCAGAAAATGCCCCTACAAAAATGCCCACAGGATAATCTAAGAGAAGCAATCACTAAACTAAGATTCTTCCTTCTCACATCTGTCTAGGTTTGTGTCAGGTCGACAAAAGCTCCCCAACAGAATTAATAATCAAACTTCACTTTACCACCAGATAGGTCTGACTCACATTGACCTTTTATTTTTGCTGATTAGAAGTTAAAAATCAAGTATTAGGAAATTGGTTGGTGGATACTAGGTTCTAGTGATGCCTATCCAGGAGCAGTTAGAATCCTGGCCATGGAGGAACAGATGTTGAAAGCCTCCATCCCTGGGGAAAAAAAATGGTGACTTAGATGAGAGTCAGGGCTATAAAGAATAAGCTCTCAACTGAAACACCAAAAAATGTAAATTCCTTTCTGGGAACCTTCAGTGTGAGTTCAAACACCTCATTCTTTCCTGCCTCCTTTAGCCTCATCTGTTACTATAGAAATGGAAGTCCATTTGAACTAATTTCCACCAAATTGAAACTCTTGCTCGTATCTTCCATCATGGTAGATTGCAATGTCTTCTGATCAGTGGTCAAAGACAGTGCCCCATTGGCAGGACTCAGCCCTGAGATTCTATCAGGCCACCCTGCATTCACCTTCCTGTTTGCAATGTTTTATTAATGCATTATTTATCTATCTTTGTTTTCATTCCGTGTCGAGTTTGGTGGCCACTTCGGCACTGGCTCATATAAGCATGTCCCGCCACATGGGTGACATTGATCCTATTTCCCCATAAAAAGAGACTGAATTTAGTTATATATTTATTTCCTCACTTATAAAATACATTTTCAATACAGAGTCAACTTTAACTTTCAGCAGAGAAGCATTGTGTTTGGTTGTCATAGGGCGTTTTGGTTATGGTATGGAGTTCTCGCTTTAGAATAGGCCACCTTCCCATGTCAAAGATATACATGCCAAGTACGCGCAGGTGGCCTTAGGCTACTAACCCTTGCAGCATGGTTCATGGAGACTTTGGTCTCTCACCGGAGTCACCGCATGTATAGGAGTACCTGTCATTTTTGAAGAGCCACGAGCATTCAGCGGCCTCTAGCAAGTGGCCTCCTCTCCCTCGTTTCTGTGTGGGGGAGTCTAACAATGGCAGAGGGCCAGAATGGCGCCCTAGAGAATGCAGTGCATACTAGTTGCCATCTGGGAACAGAGTACAAAGATAGTTCATGGATCTGTGATTTTGTGGTTCCTCTCCTCTGGGCTATGGCATGTGTTATCTGAAGAATTAAATGGTTGGACATGTGGAAAAATTCCATCCCAGGTTTTCTAGTAATATATCTTTCCTTTCTATTAATCTTTATTTCCTTATGTATTCTTTATCTGCCTTTCCCTGAGAACAATCCAGGCAAGGCTGGGAGAAAAGAAGAAAGAGGCCAGATGTTGCTGAGTCTTAGAATAGCCTCTTCTGACTTCTGCCATTTGCGCTAAAGAAAATCCTGTTTACGTCATGATTGGATTGCATTCATTCATTAGTAAAGACGCTTAGATATTTTATTAAAATGTCTCCTTCCATTTCTTACTTGTTTTTGAAATTCTACTAACGTTGAAGCCATATCAGTTTTCATAAATGAGTTTGTTTTGAGAACTGAGAGAAATGCTAACCTTCCCTGCATAGTTTTGCACCCAGTTAAGTATTTTATCTGATGCACAGAATTTTGTTTATGTCATGTGTCGAGTTTGATTCACTTGAGAACATGCCAAACCTTTCCCCTAAAGATAAATCCTGAAAAACCACTAACTCAGTGTTCCATAAGGCATTGTTTCTTCTCAATCAATCTACTCTTTAATACGTTTATCAGTTATTTTAATTTCTGATACTTCTTATTGTCTCTTATTTTATGACTGTGATGTGTGTGTATGTGTGTGTGTGTGTGCGTGTGCGTGTACCACCTTGTTTAAAGATGTGTTATTTCACAAACGGTCTGCACGAGGAGAAGAGCATTACCAGTTCATCAAATTAGGAAACCGTGTTATTTCGGGCAATAGTAATGCCAAGTAATACTGTGCGTTGAAGTCTGGCTCTCATTCAGCTCCTTCCCTTGGTTTTTATAGCCACATGAATACTTTCAAACCCACACCTAGAACAAAGTCCGAGGACGCTGTTACTTGGACAGTCTTGCTCCAAGGAATATTTGGACATTAGCATAAAGGTTGCACATGTTATACAAAGTGTAATTAAAGAAGCTTTGATCCCCAAATGTCAACTAGCTTGCTAAGTGTCATAACAAAGTGTCAAGCATCTGGTATACAGTTAATTTGTAGTCATTAACTCCATATTGTTGATGTGACAGTTTGTTAGCAAAGCAAGCTTGACAGTTGCATTTTGTTCTTGATTGACACCCACAGACCTCCCCACCAGTTTAGTTTACATTCCTCTTGGAGTGTCCGCAGGTTGCATTCTTGCTGCTTAATTTCTCTCAACTTATCAGATGAAGTGCCAATAAACTTTCAAAAGCATATGCTATAATTGTGTAGAATTCCAGCATCCTCATCTAAGATATCCTAATTGTGCAATAATGTTGGAAATAAGGAGAGCTTGTTGATCTTTCCTCAGAAATCAAAGATTTGTTCAAGTGATGTTGACAACATGTGCATTATCCTCATGCATAATTTTCACAAATGACATATTTATAACATGGCAATCGCTATGACAATTAATCTAGTCAGCACTAATTTCTTGTACCGTGCCATTAATAGTCCCACTTTTTAGAGGCTCAGAAAACAGATAACTGGATACTTCATCATATTCTTAATTGCATTGATTTAATTTAAAGAGTCCATTATAATCTAATTTCATTTCTTTAATGTTTTGAAATTTTAGTTGTATTGAATTATGTTCAACTTGGTTGATGCCAGGTTTTGCCCTTGTTATTAATATAATCTTATTAGAACAATGTTTTGTGAGTTATTGCAGACTTCAGTCTCACACATTTTTCATTCTGTACCAATCCCATTCACACATGTAGAGAATCACTTTACCAAATGATATATATATATAAATATATATAAATTTATAATAAGATAAAAAGCATATTAATTGATTAATCAATATGTTCATTTATTTCCTGTTTGTGACACCAAGCTAAGCAAAATACCCAATTTTGAAGCTTGTACAAAGGTCTGATGACAACAAGCACAAACCTTCATTTACTCTGCCTCATTGTTGCTTTTTTTTGTTACTGCTGTTTATTTTGCCTGTTGGAAAAACCAGACTTTTAGGCAAAGATTATAAAACTACTAAAGGAAAAATTTAAATTTATATTCAGTTTGTCAGTTTTCTTTTGCTACCAGAGAAGTCCACATTTGACTTGTTTACAGTATTGTAAACCATGTATTTCATCACTCAGATTAATCTTATCCTTTTCCTGACAATTTTATACTAGTATAACAGAAAAATAGAGAGTGGCCTTGGCTGAGGTCTTGAATTCAGAATTCATTGATTCATCCCCTATCTCACTGGTATCTTATTGGCTCTATACCTTCCTCTATGTAGAATTTAATGCACTTTTTACTTATAAAATAAAATCACCAGATTAGGTCATCTCATGTTTACTCTAATTTTAATGATTATAAATCACATACAATTTTGGACTACCGTTATAAAAATGCCATCTATTTAAATATTGCTTGAATGGGCTCATGGGACTTATCATTTGGTGGCTTGTATGTCATTCTAATTGAGGTCTCTGGCACATCACATTCTAGTCCACCTGTTTACATGACTTGTGTGGGCAATGCTCTAATGGCATCACATCAATAATTCATTTTTTTCATTATTTATCTGAATGTGTGTGCATGTGTGTGATGGTAGACACTTTTATGGATCTCAGAAGACAAATTTGGGGAGGTTATTTTCTACTTTCTACTTTGTTGGGGCAAGGTCTACCTTGTGTTTTCTGCTCTGCTGCTAAATGACCTCTGTGTTTTCAAGTCTCCTGTTTCCACCCTCATCTCATTGTAGAGTCTAGGGATTACAGACATATGGCATTTGACTTTTCTTTTTCACATGGGCTGTGGGGTTTGATCTCAGATGGTCAACCTATTGCTTTTAGTTGCAAAGCCATACCCAAAGTTTAGCCATTTGCTTTTGACTCTTTGCTTGCTGTGGTTACTTTTCTGTCTCAGTTGCACTGTCTTTGGGCAGGAAAAGGAGGGAATTTCCATTCAGAATGAAGAAAGGAGAGCTCATTGATGGAGAGATGAGAAAGTACCTGCCAATGGAGGTGAGAACCTGAGTCCTACCATCGGAGGAGTTGTGACTGAAGGTTGAGTCTCACCTTTTGAGGATGATAGTTCTGTGTAGATCACTCAATTGATCATATAAGGTTTTGGACAACTAAGGAAGACATCAAGTCTTCTGTTTCTCTACCTTGAATGTAGAATAAAGGTTTTGTAATACTAAACATTGTGATGGTGTAGGGTAAAGTATGTGACACTGAATTTATATGACATGGCTATAGCCACTAATTTGGTGAACTTAAGTTACTTTAAAATTTGGTCCAGTCTTTTCTGTGTTAAAGAAATGTAATTAATATACTTAATGCTTAATTAGGCATGATACTCATGATAATGAAGTACAGTTTCTATAGCACATTGTGCTCTCAAAAATTTGAAAGCATGAATTCTATCGTGTTTGTTTAAAAATTCTGAATACTTTTAAGAAACTGGACATGTCAGACAACATTTTAGAAGCCACATATAGCGACAACTTGAGCAGTGATAGTTTGGAAGATTAGGTGTGCATTTCGCAAACAGGAAAGGAGGCTTGGAAGAGCTAGCAATTCAAGGCTAGCTTCCTACACTCATATTCAACATTACAGACTCATGGCTAGGATTCAGCTTAGGTTTCAGCTTCTTAAGCTGGGAGTGGCAGCATCAAAGTACTCTGTGAGAAGTTGTGAAAAATTTGGATACAATAAAGATTTAAATTAGTAGTGATCAAAAATTAATTCAAAATAAATAGTGTAATGAATCTAAGAAATTTCTGGCAGTCTTGCCAGTTTCAAATCATGTAATTTCTCTTTGCACGGTGTGTACTAACACACCATTCAACATGAACAAACACTGACTAAAACTCCTTGGCTCAGATTAGAGAGTATTATATGTTTTTAATTGCAGTCTTTTGTTGTACATACAAGTTCTCTGCACTTATAGAAACATCAGGAGTTAATTACAGAAAACAAACACTTTTAGTATTTTTCTACTTTTATTCTTTAGTGTCTAAGCATCAAATTAGTATATGCTTGGATTGTACTATATTAGAATATTTAATTTAAAAAAATATTGTTTCAGTTGCTGGTTTGAATTGCATAATAAACTGATCAATGAAATTTGAATTGAGATTGGGACAGTATTTTCTGAAATTTCAAAAATGAACCCAAATATACTACTGTTATTTATTATTGCGTATTTATACAAATCAGCAATCTTTACATTGGTGATTATAAATTCAAAATATTGAACTCTGAAAAGCATTGAATTTGCACTATATCCTTTAGTGTCACATAGTGAGCAAGACTTAATTCTTCATGCAGCAAATAAGGAAGTATCTCAATCTCAATAGTGCTTATAGTGATGTTGCTATCACTGAATGATAACGATATATATGTATCACAAAGAAGTGTTTTGAAATAATTTTATTATGATTTCTTATCAGTAAAACTAAATTTGTGTAATGAGTTTTATATCTGTCTGTACTTGGTGTGCTATAAATATTTGTCATGCAAAGGGGTCATATATGGAAAAGATTAAGAATCTCTGGTTAGGTGAGGCTAATAGACTAACTATAAATCTGGCCATGACATTGGGAGCCAACACCTTCCCATTTTGGTTCCTCTTATGTGGTATACTTGAACCTCTTATAAGAAAGAAACCTAAGAAAATGCTAGTACGTATTTGAATAATATTAAATCCTGAAGCCTTTTGAACAGGGACTTCACGGAACACTTTTTTTATTTCTGATTTTGTTGGTACCATTTTTTTTTTTTGCCTCATTATGAGCACCAGCCTTTCTTGTACTATAGATTGCAGTACATAATTTTAGAATGATAGTAATATCTTTAACTAAAACCTTGGGGAATAAGAAAAACACGCTTTTAAGAGTGAAATTTGATAAACTAAAAAGAGCAATAAAAGTCCCCAATTCTTTGGTTTTAAGACTTTCAAGGCGTACAACAAATAACAGTGAAAGTGTAGGCTAGGAGAATATGCTGTGATGGTTTATTCTGTAAGAAGAGAAAGTGGAGAGCAAAGATCATGGATTATTCAATTTATTCAAATGATTTCTTCTTTTAATATCCAAAGAAATGTATTCTAGCATCTAAATTGCTGCATCTTCTCCTTCTTGTCTGTCTCCTTCCTCTTCCTCTTCTTCTTTTAATTTTTCCAGAGGGCACTTCTTGAGAAGGACAGTCTTGTGCCTCAGCTGAACCCTGGTACATTTCTCTTTGATTTTCATATTTATCTGATCATTTTTTTTGTGCATATTAGAAAGCTAACTTGGCTTTTAAGGTGCAAAATATGCTCAATATGCACATCAAACTCTCTTGGCAAGAATCTTCCCTTAACTTACTTGTCTGCAAGAATGCCAACAGCCTGCCGTGTAACATTGTAGAGACTTTCATTTCTTCCATGGCAACATTTGATGCATTTTTTCCCCTCAATAGATGTATTCCTTTGATGTCACCTTGTTTTTGTTGATTCACTTGTGTATAGCTTAAGAAACAACTTTATGCTTTCTGAAAGACATAGGGAACCGATTCTTCTCTCTCCCTTTGTTTGACAGTTTGCTGAATTACAGGCAGGTGGCAGTTCCAGTTGAAATTACATTTATTTATATTAAAACTTATAGCTTTCTGCCTACAATTTAAATATACATATGATTCTTGAATTTAACCACTTGAAAAACATTAGTATATTATAAATTAAGGCTCAAGTTTTAAAAGCTGAATGAATACTCTAATTGTTGAAATTAGTAGTGATAGCATAATATAAAACAGGTGCCATAAATTTAAGTTAATTCATAAGTAAGTTTTTGAAAGAATTCATGTACAATAGATGAAAATTCAAAGAAAGAAGAGGAGTAAAAAGACCTTTGACTCATTTTTTTTTATTAATTTAAAGGTGTTTAAGGTCCATTTATAGTGAAAGGAGCACAGTTTAAAATTTTAACAGCTTGTATCATAGCTTCCAGTTTTCAAAAATTGTCCTACAAATAATAACCTATTGGTGGGCCACATGTAGGTATTAATTACTCCTTTCACTGTGGTTTGGGTGTCATGCTAAAAGTGCTTCTATTTCTTCCATGCTAATTACTTTCAGAGCAAAATGGCAGGCGGGAGAGCCAACGTATAGTATAAAAGGAAGAATGTTGGATCTGTAAAACTAAATTAATTTCTTTCTCAAGCTGGATGTCCTGGCACATGCTTCTCATTCCAGCACTTGGAAGGCAGAGGCAGGCAAATCTCTGATTTCAAGGCCAACCTGATCTACACAGAAAATTCTGGGACAGCCAGGGCTATACAGAAAAACTGGGTCTTGAAAAATGACACAAAACAAAACAATAGCGACAATAAAATGATTCATTTTTTTTTCTCTGAGAGTGCCTCTTTGTATTCTTGTTTTTAAGGTAGATGCTGTCTAAGATGCCAAAGGCTAATTTATTTAATGATAAATTACTAGCAAGCTGATGATCTATAGTGAAAATGAAACCCCTGAGAATGTTTCAGCTTCTGTTAGTTGATAATTTGTATTGGAAAAGGAAAGATGGGCCATATTTTCTGCATGTATACATACATACAGAAGTTACACTAATTTAAGGAAATAGTTTGTTTCATAGAAACTTGTTTCACATCAATGGACATTACATTTTTATATATGAAAAATTTCTGGTTTAGTCTTCTTTGATGAAATGATAATTATTCATTTTATAATTTTGTACAACTATTTTAATGCATCTTAGTGTTTATTCTGTAATAATTCTATTTAAATCTGTAGTACCAATGTTGACTAAAACACTTAGTAGCTATTTACATAATTAAAGATTATCAAATAGCGATGATAAAAAGTTGTATACTCACTACGTTAGACAGATTTCAAAATAGAAGGTAATTTCTTCATTTATTAAGTATAACCAGGAAACCACCTAGGGATAGAATGTGTATAGTAATATAGAAGGGAAGTGAACTTCTTATATTTCCTTCCTTAGAACATTTATTAAAAATACACAGAAAGTTATTGAATATAGAATTCTGTTTCAGAGAATTCCTTTTTCTACTGATTTGTCCCACTGATCAGGGACACTGCTAATCTATCCTACTCAGATCAACAGCCCCTGCAGACTACAGGACTTGGGGAATTCACAACTAAGCAAAGCACACAAATTCAGGAATCAAGGGCATCATAAAATGTATTGTATCATAAAAATCTACTTTTGTTTTTGCTCAGAAACTGTAGTTTAATTTATAGTACTGTGTGTTCTTCAAGCGCTAAGTCCAAAATAGTTCATTTTGTTAAAAAGAATGAAGCTGAAATTATATGAGCTTTTAGATACCATTGTGTTGAGATTAGACCAATCATTTTATCTTTCCTCAATCAGCTTTACAAGCAGATTTATAACATTTTCTCCTGCTAATCAAAATGCAGAAGCCATAGGTATCCTCAGTTTACCTCTATGTCTTTTTATTATTTCTACTTTAATTAATTTCTAAATTTTTCAGGAATGAAACACTCTCTGAAAAGAGTCTATGTTCAAATGAACAAAATTCCCCATAAATGCACTCCTTTGTGCTACAACTTACAGCTTTACTAAATTGAATTTTGTATTAAAATTGCATGTATTAGAATGATCCCATTGAAGGCTGAGGGAGGGGGCCTTCTGCTAATTTGCCTGGTACTCAAGTGTGAAGCCCTGCTTTTGGATCTCCAGGACCCAGATAAAAGTCAGGTATGGTTGTGGGAATCTCTAAGCTCAGGTCTGAGAAGGTGGAAGCAGGAAGAACCTGGGGTTCACTGCCCAGTAAGGCAAGTTGATATTCTGAGCTCCAGGTTTACC
>NW_004949100.1:5401945-5458747 GCF_000317375.1 Microtus ochrogaster | reverse complement strand
CTCTGTTTTTCAAATAGCTTTGCTTTGGTTATTCATTAACCTTTAATTCAAGAATTAGCTTCTTATCTCTTCTGTTTTTCAACCATGTGGATTAATTCTTTATGACATAACTTTTGTGAGTATTAAACTCGTAAGTATATAATCTAGAGTTAGAGTATTTTAGGTTTCGCATCCCACTCCCAAAACTTCAAAAAAATAATAAAAAAGAAAGAAAGAATCAAGGTCTGACATTCACTCATCTCACCTTGTGGGGGCTGTTGTTATATCAACATGTATCAACAAGTGTTAATCTCTGCAAATTTGTAGAACTGGCAAAATGTTCCCTTCAACTAATTTTTTTGTATACTTTCATGTACTACTTTTCATTCACAGGCTGTGGTTCACTTTTCTGTCTTTCTCTTCCACACACACACACATGCATACACATGCACACATAACACATACACTTAAAAGACTTAGTACTTAAAAAACTAAGTATGTGAAGGTCTTAACTTTTTTTTCAAAGCAGGAATCTTTTTAATAGTTAAACTTCAGTTACAATATCACTGTATACTTGATCTTTTTTCTGTTAGATCTATATAATATGTCCCATTATCTTTAGTTATAAAGATTTATAACATTTGAACACATTTTTGTGAATATATTTGATAAAACTATGTATTAAGAAGTCAGTATACCTGCGTTTCAGATCAACAGAAATGTTCTTGTATGTTTGGTAGCAAATGACACTTTTGTTATTTTCTTTCCATTTGGATATTTATTTTTTTGTTTATTTTCTAGATATTTATTATTTCTTCAATTAATTACTGGTGCATTTTAAATTTAAAAACCTATATGTTCAATAATATCAAAAAGTGTAACTATCTTTAGTGTAAAGGAACATGCTTTTCCACAAATGTTCTATTTGAGAAATGTTATGAATACCTTAAAATTTATAAGATTTTAATATAAATTTTTACTTAGTGTAGAAATGGTAGAATATTATAAAAATGTAACAATTACCTATCTTTTCTAGCCTGCCTTATGAAAACGCTTAAAGTATCCTTCAGAATTACAAATGTGTCAAGGAATCTAATTTGTATGCATCGGCCTTCACGCCTGTGTTTGTGTTGGCTTTAAGTAGTGCACAGCTTTTAATTGTGAGGTTTAAGTTCTGCAATTAAAATTTACCCTTTTTACTAAGGGGGTTGAGTGATAGTTTTTGATTTACTTTAGACAGTTTAGACAAATTATATTTAAAAGAACATAAAGATGCACAGAGCATTTCCCAATTCAGAGAAGGTCAAAAGTGTCTCAGTCACATCTTTTTTTTTTGAAAGTTTTACCTTGAATAACTAATGATTCTTCCTACTGTATTGACTAAACCTCGCTGAAGACATACATGCAGGATGTCAGCCTACTTTAAAGCATCAAGTGCTGTGAAATCAATGGCCAAAATGACCTTGAACAGAATAGGGAACATGATAGTTTATATCTTATGATGTTATATTGAAATCACAATGAAGGATGTAAAAATAGATTACATTAGTCGTGCCTCTAAAGATGCTTATATTTCTCTTTTGATTGCTTTTGTGTTTATAAAAATAATGAAAATTCTTTGCAAATTGCTAGCAAATTTGTTTAGAGCTTTGGCGATAGAAAAAGTGTAGTAGGAATTCTGCAGACAGATGTTTAACCGGATCAAGAGAAACCATAAAACAGATAATTCTGGCCAATAATAAAAGTGAGGTCACAGGAAACAACTTTATCGAATAACAGCCACAACACGATCTCTTGGAGATTGTAAAACAGGAACCCGTTAAAGAGGTATTACAAATGGGAACTAGCATGGAAACAAATTCCTGAGAAATACAGCAGAAAGTCTAGAATTTCAAAGATGCAAGTAAATTAGCCAAGCAATTGACATCTACCTGGCATAGGGAGGCTGGCATACATAGCTGACGCCTTGGTCTTAGGAAGTGATGCCATGTGCAGGGCTATGCTTGGATCATGACAGGTCCTCCGAGTCAGAGTGCTAAGCAAGGGAGGTATATTATTTGAGTTTTGTTTTAGTTCCAAATATATTACTCAGGCAACGTTCGTTACTTGATGTGGTTGCTATTTACTTCTGGGAATGCATTCAAGCGGCACGTGTTGTAAAGTTTGGAGTTAGGTGAGCCCTTTCTGGCTTCGTTTCTTCAAGCAGGCTCAATCAGGCGGAGCAAAGGTGAAAAGGTCAGTTTCTCCTAGGACTAGAATGAGATTATGAATCGTTATATGGGAGCAAATATTAGGATGTAGATTAAAAACAAATCTTTTGGCATATCATAATGCTGATATCATCATTGGTGTGGTAGAACAGCCCAGGAGGCACAGTTAGACCCTCTGTCCAGGAATGTGCCTCAAAATGGAAATTGTAGCTGAAAATTAAAAAAAAAAACCACATATTTTGTTTCTAAAGGAGAACAAAATTTTACTTTGATCTCTCTCTCTCTCTCTCTCTCTCACACACACACACACACACACACACACTTTTGCTTTCTGTATGATCTTGTAAAGATTTACCAAGTTTTCTGATTGTCAATGACAAATAGCAGCTGCTATTTTTGCATCTTCAGTGCCCCCCCTTTTGTCTTATTTTTGCAGTCTGTGACAAATATCGGCAGAGCCCTCTTAAACGAGAGGAGTGCTGGAAGTGGGAATGACCTGGCGAGCAGGAGCTTCCACTGTCTATTTTAGTCTCCTGGAAGCCACAGTTTGGAGCTATAAATAAATCAACTAATAATACTTGGCTTTCTCATGCTTTTGTTTTTAGATATAAGTCTAGCATTTTTAAAGACAATGGTTAATTTAGCACTAACTGTACCTGTGCTGATGTAAGAACCCTGACAACATCTTCATCTTTACTGCAAAACAAGGAGTGTCTTGGGCAAAACTCCCAGGTTCCACAGTTCCTATCTTATGCCTTCCTTCTACTCATCCTTGGTACCCACCCACCCATGCTGTGGAGTTGCTACCTTCTGCATCTCCTTCCTATGTCCTGGGAGCCCATCATGCTATTCGTACTACATTTCCTCTTTGAAAATAGAAACTCATCTCAGTTTATGATCCCTAGATTCATCATCGGCTGATGGAAGAAATTAAGTAATTCCAGTATGTTAATAAAAATGGCATGACATTTTGGAAGGATTCCATCAGTTTGGAGCTCATTCACATAAATCACTCTCCTCATGAAGATTTCATGCCAGAGAAGGATGGTGATCATATGATAAGCCACAAAAGGAATATTTGGGAGCAGGTAGACCAAGAGTGATTGAAATGTCTTATGAGCTCTTGCCAATCTTTGAGAAATCCAAGGAAATTCTTTATAATCTTCTCTAGTTGTTTAACTTCATTAATATTTTGTTAAAAATGACATCATTTCCCAATATAATACATACTTATTGCACAAGATTTTAGACTAGTCTTTCTACTTAGAGGAATTACTCGTGCTAACAAGTAAAAAAAATAATAAAACTCTAGAAAAATAATTCTTCATTATTTATAATCAAGAAGAAATTGTGAGGCTATTTCTCTCCCAAGCTGAGAGGCTTCCATGACAACCAAGTGTTAATCTTTAGTCCCAGGTTATCTCATCAATGCTACAAGACAGAAGGAAACTTTGGAATCCAGAGCTTGGATTCCTTATGGCTCAAAAATGCTACTCAAGTCTCTTCTAAATACTGTTGACCTTGGTGGCTAAAAGCCTGGTCAGTTTCAAATAATCTGGTGTAAAATTTCTTGGAATAGTTTCAGAATTATAATTAATGTTAGATTTAGAAAATATATCCCTTAGAAATTGTCCTTGATTATCCTATAATGAGGAGAAATCAGGTGAAGGAAAGAACATAAAAACTGCAGCAAGATCAGGTGGACATTGGCATCGCTTCAATATTCTTAGGAAAGTTTAAGAATTACACACTGTGCCACAACAAAAGAAAAACTCCCACTAAGCGTGATCAAAATTTTTACCTAGTTAACATCCAAACAGAGAAAGCAACATGTATTTTCAAATGGTAAGCCAGGGTAATTCAGTATATTCCTATTCTATGTTTCTGACATTTACAAGGATGGGAGACAAAGCAGAAATAAAACATTATGTGTTTTCCTCAAAAAAACAAACCACAGCTGGTGGGTTTAATTTTATTCCTACCAGCCATGACAGCAGCCTTTTTAAATATTGAAAGTATGAAATCAGGCTTCTACAAAACAGTTGCCACATAAATTTCCTCAACCACTATTAATTATATATGAAGTATCAGAATTGCTCTGGCCTAGTTGTAATGGTTTTGCAGATAGCAAATGAGGAAGACTCTGCAGCTAAAAAAAAAAAAAAAACCCTCCCAGAGAGTGCAATCCATTGTGTGTGTCATCCTGTCTTCCAAACCATCAAAACGCTAGCCCTGAAGACTCCCTTGTTCTGATTCTCACTGCCCATCGATGATAGCTGGACACAAATTCAAACTGCGTTGCATTGGCTGCGATGGAACTCTGTCGCAGGACTTTTCCTCAAGCCTGAAACTCTGTCTGCATGGTTTGTGTCAATAAGCACTGACCACATATGGCTGCTATGTGCTTGACATGGGGCAAATATAATTAGGAAATTACTTTTAAATATCATTTCAGTTTATATAAACACATCTACCTGGTCATCCTTGTATCATGTACCGGTGCTCTATCACTGTTCCCATGGTGACAAAATAAGCAAACAAAATAAAACTGCCTTTCAGGTAGGAAAGGAAGGTTCTAAATAAGCATAGGCCACAATTTCGTAGGGATTTACATAACTTCTAGAAATCTAAAACAATATATCTGACCGAAGGGAAGAGGCGAAAGAGCAATTCTGGTTTGCAATGGGGAGACAAGGGAATATGGGGGAAGAAAGTCAAGCTTCAGCTGGTCCCCGGCAAATGGACCTTCTTGAAAATGGCATTCCTGATGGTATGAACTACAAGCAAAGGAAGGGCTATGCAGAGTTGAAGCCATCTCATGCAGTTAATGATGGTGAGATTCAGCAAGAGTCAAGACAGGAGCCTTGAAAATGGTTAGAGCCTAAAGAGTAGAGACCAGGAGCCTCAGCTGACACAAGGACTCTCTAAAGATATTGGTGAATGTGAAACAGATGGAGAGAAAGGTGTGAGGCCGTGGTAGTAAAAAGATGCCCTTGCATCATGGGTGCATCTTTCCATACCTTATGTTCCCTACAATGCTATGCGCAGAATCAGATAAGAAAGTCAGTGTGTTCCTTCACACACTTGTGTGCTTCTTAGCTTAGTGCCTCATTACATTTTAGAGTGAAGAATTATCAAGTGCTCAAGCTTGGACAGAAACGGGTTGTAACTATCACAGAAGACTCTAGTCTCTAACAGGTTTTGAGCTACCCAGTGTGGTGTTCAGGAAAGACTATGTCAGCCGTGTTATTTACCTGAAACACGAATGAGTGACAAAGTTGGGAAGGAAATATATGTTTCCTAATGTTTTGTAAGCGGACTTAGGTTGGGTTAACCTAATTAATTCTGTCTCTATTAGTTGTCAGATGCGTAAAGCCTTTCCCACAAAATCATTGTCTAGTAGTGTTGACTTATTTTTGTTTTTTTCTATTAACTTTTGAATGGAAGGATTAGATACAATTTAAGTAGAAATTACAAAATGTAAGTGTTTTTCTGTGTTAGGGCTACTTTTTCCCCTCATATATGAGGTTTATATTTTTTAAACTGGAAATCTGCAACTTTATATCAAACACAGGCAAATGTCTAAACTTGGTGCTATATAAAGATTATCATTATGTTATCTCTCAGTTTAAAATTGTAGATATAGTTTAAAAGGTTCAAACAAAGAAGCTAACATTTAAATTATTTGGTTTAATTAACTTAGTTAAACAAAATGCATGAGAAATATGCATTACCCTTTGTAAAACACTGTCAAACTGCTAGAGAGGCATTTGTTCAGAACCAGTTGGGTAATGAAATTGCTAAACAGGATGTTGAAGCACTAACAGGAACTTTGCATATATTCAGGGGAATAAGAAATAGTACAAAGTTTCAACTTGTTCAAAAGGTGAAAAATTCGAATATCTGAAATCAATTCCAAGTTTTCAGACATTAAGCTGGCATTTCATCCCCATGAGAGCTCTTGGTTGTTGCACCCATATTTACAGGCCACGTTTCAGGATAGCATACCAGAAGACTGCTTTGAGTGCATTCAGACACTTGGAAATCTTAACCCCAGCTTATTATCAGAAATAGTATTTATGAAACGAGAAAAATTTGGCTTTTCTGTATTCTGAATTTTAAGAAATGAAAGTAGAGCAATGTTCTTTGGACCAAGTGTTTGATGAAGTGAGCACAATTGCATGACAATATTTTGTTTTGTTTTGTCTTTGTGTCACATGTTCTTTGCCTGGTTATTGTGCTTGCAGATTTGAGCACATCTCAACACAGCTTTGATGACTGTAACAGATGTAGATCCTGAATACATTTGTCCTGTCCTCTGAAGACGTTGACTTATTTTCGTATTCCAAGTTAATGTTTTCATTGTCCCCAAACTGTAATTCTATTAGTCGCTGGATCTTCTTAGTTTTGACTTAAGCAGATCCCCTTTTTAAGAATTTATGTGTTTGTTGTTTTGCCTTAGCATAAAATAACATCTTTTTCTTTCTTGTCTGAGTGTGGGATATGTGTGTAAACACATCACATTTTATGGTTGCTTGCTACTTTTACTAGCTTTCAGCCTGAACACTGAAAATGTTCTCTAACTCCTCCAATAATTTAATTTCTTTAGAAGAGATTCAATATGCCATATTTATATTAGCATATAAGTTAATACTGATTCTATTATTTAACACATAATAGAAGACAAGGCATTAAAGGGGTTCATAAATCTAGCCAGTACTTGTTATTTAGATAAGCATAGATATTTTTTTCAAAGTTCTTTTTTTTAATCTCATATTGGTAGGCTAAATTTAAATCCATCCAGCAATATAAGAAAAATAAAGGACGGTGAATATTTTGTTAAAAAAAAGTAGACAATCTGAAAGGATTAAAATGCTTTAATCAGACAGGGGAAAAAAAAGGCTTTGGCCACTTGATTAGGGCTGATTTCCACCATCTGCTTGTACTTACTAAGGATCCAGCCCTGACTGAACACTAATTTGTGCACTTCCTAGAAATTGAAATCTCTCAGCAAGCAAATTAACAAGAGCAGGGCTTCAGCAATAATGCAGCCTCTCGGCTTTTGTTTCTCTCTGACAGATGGACAGGGTGCGCTCAAATTGAATTCAGCTTTAATTGCATTGTGCCATTTAAAATTTTATCTGCTCCACAGATTTTGTTTACAGGTTTCAGGATTCCGAACCTTTGGAAGTTTTTTTTCCCTCCCTTTTCTCTTTTCTTTTCTTTCTTTCCTTATTTTTTTTTTTTCAGTACTGGTGAGATAAAGAACATTGTAATTCTCTGTGACTGGGAGGTGTTCATTGCAACTCCTTGCCCTGAAAAGTGCACATTAAGAAAAAGAATTATGTTTTAAAGTCTGGGGCAAATGGGAAACAATTCCAACTTTACATATGTTCAAATATTGGCACCTCCTAAATAAAAGCAATCAGAGATGCTCTGTTTTGTATCTCAATAAGAAAGTAATCTGTCTTGTTTCCATTAAACCGTTTTACACTTTAAACCTTGCTTATCAGTCCAGCATTCAGCTCTGTAAAACTCTGAATTCTAGAAAGTTCCTTTTTTTTTGTAAGTGAATCATGATTTCAGAATCATTTTTAGATTCTGTTTGATTGACAGTCTTCAGATGAACTGACTTACATGAACTGTCCTTTTGAGCAAAGGTATAAAATACTAAATCACTTAGGCATGCCCTAAACATTTCTCTCAATCTTACACTGAAGATGCATTTGTCACAAAATTGCTTGTCAATCTACAAGCATTTCCTCATAAATCTATGGCTTAGTAGGTACTAAACGCTGACATTTCTGGTGGCAAACAGGGAATCTGAAAGCTTGAGTATAGCAGCATAAGATTTGATGTGCACCCTATTCATGTGAAGATTGAAGCCTTTTAGTGTGTGAGCACCCTGTCAGGAATGACTGGATTTCCTTTACATTAAGTCAGAGAGTTTAGATCAAGGGAAGTGGGGAAGAGGAGTCTGCATGTGGCAGAAGAAGATGTAGACTCTGAAAAACTGAAGGGAAAAAAAAAACTGCTTGCTGACTATCTACAAACAACCTTCACACTGTGTTGACTGAAATCCTTTTTAAAATGTTTTTTTTTTCTACCTTAAAGCATAGTTTGTATTTGTTTATATTGAGTATTATTCTAACATGACATTCCACTTAAGACTAACTTGCTAGGGGGATATTGGCCTGTCTCTGGGGCTTTAGCTGGCTTTGTTTAAATATGGCCTTACTTTCTAAAGGGGGGTCTCACTTTATAATCTATAATCAAAATGAAGTAATAATGGCAGTATCTGAAGCAGATTTCAATTTAGCAACAAAATTCTATTAATTGACCCTGTAAACTTTTGGATCAACCAGTTGCAGTTTAGGGTCATTTAGTAATTCTCAACACTCTCTGACGGGGTTTAGAAGGCTGAATTAGTAATCAAGCATGGGTGTTTCAGGAACCATCTTAGCTTTATTCACTTCAGGGAGCTCTATTCCAGCAATTCTTTAATTTCTGCTTCTTTTTCATAGACAGTTAAGAGAAGTTTTTCTTCTTCTTTTGCTTGTTAAAAATTAATTCTTCTTACCACTAAGTAATCCAAATGAAGGAGAGACTTCATTTTCATTCAAAATTATTAGTTTCCTTCAACAACAAACAACTTCATTGATAGCCAAATACAGAAAGTGGATGGTAAAATATACTTATTTCTCTGCTGAGGGTTTGTGTCGTGTGTTCCGGGCTGTGTGATTTTATTCCTTGCAGGACTATGCAGGTGGTATATTTGCTTTCTCAGGCTCCTTTTTCTTCTTTCTTCCTTGCTCCTGTTGAAATCCTCGGTAACTTATTTTAGATTTGCCTCAGTTGCTATTGTCACATAGGACTGAGTTGTCAGTGAGCATAGTACTTGAGACTTAGTGGAAGTTAAAGATATAGAGTCTTATCTTCTCATTTTCTTAGATATCAGAACTGCAACTGCTCACACTACACCACCCAGGGAGCTCGTGAGAAGCTAGCATTCAGTTCTAGCTCTCAGCAATGTCTCATTAGTAATTTTTGGAAACATTAAAGACTTTGTGCCTCTGAAACCCTTCAATAATTAGTGCAGTGTTCAATATAGCTATAAACAGAAAATATAGGCCTAAATACCACTAAAAACTGTATATAATATGCAGACATGAAACACATGCACCATCAAGGTGGCTTCTTTTTTTCATTAGAGAACTAATACTTTCTCATTGCTAATACACACAACACACGATGTCTTAATGATTCATGCCCATAGTTTCCTCTTTTTATGCTTCCACTAGAAACTCTGAACTTGAGATAATGTGCATATTTGCAGATATATAGTCCTTGAATTTTAGAAATTTTCAAAAGCACGTGAACAGCATTGGCCTCATTTGCCTTCATTGGGAATTCCACCATACAGTTGCCAATCAGCATGCTGGATGAACCTTGTATTCTGTTCTGGCCAGCATGATGGTTGAGAGCTGGTATGTGCTATCTGTCTTGGGTTTATAGTCTGATACAATAATGTCATTGCCCCATGTGGCAAATGGTGTAAGCTATTGTAAAACTGTTTGTCTATGTGATTAAGACATTGCTGCAGTGTGCAGCACCAGCCAATTACTTTTTTAATTTAATTATAGCAGAAAAAAGAGAATAGCATAATAGAAATTCTTGTCATAGGGAATATGTAAAATGTAAATTGAAGAGCCATGAAAATTTCATGCATTGGCAGCCTGATTTGTTTTTATTTTCAACTTGTTATAAAGCTGTGTTTGTTCAGTGCCATCAAATAAGACATAGTAGCATTTAGTAATTACTTAGTTCTATATCAAAATAATTATATACAGCATGCACTTGTGATCCCCTCCACTATATTTGGATGCAAAAACAAACACTCCGAGGCCTGTATCCGTTCTTAGTTTTACGCAGTGTAAATAAAGCTGAATCTTCAACTTCCAAATTAAAACTGATAACCTTGGGCATCCAAGGCTTTTATAAAGGGAAGGGGGAAAACTTAGCTTGCCTCCAAACAGGTTGTGTCTCTGGAATGCTTCTGGGACTAAAGAGATCAATTAAGTATGTATAAACAAACAGTTGGAAAAACGCTACTAAAACAACAGAGGAGAGAGCTCTCTATTGGGCCCCAGAGGCCTGGGGGAGAGAAGTTTCATTAACTCGATCTGAAGTCCTATGGCCTTCTATAAACAGGCATTAATTAAAGAATGTAAAAAATAAAGTTTCAGACCTTGCAATATGTTAATGATCATATGATTCAGGGCCCAGGAAGGAGAAGAGCAGCAGAGGTCATAAAATAAGCATGAAGCATTTAATATGAGTGCTTGGCAGGGATTTCTGCAAATTAGTTGGTTATTTGCTGGTCCAAAGCAAATTAAGGTGATTTTGCTTCACTTGCTAATTTTTTATGTGCATGCCTGGCAAAATGTTTTTCACAAATGGATGAAGGTTATTGTTAATGGCATAATGAGAAATATTAACATATTTAAATAAACCTGAAAATTCTGATGTACAGCACAGGCGTGCAGTTTTATTTAACAGAGAGGTATTGACATTCTGTTAGGTACCGAACATGATTTTAGTGGAAATCATGGAAAATATTCAAGTCATAATGCTTGACATTCTAATGTATCTGACGAACTTTGTAGTATATTTGCATAGTGCTTTTGATTATTCATGGGAGATAGGGATTTGTCTATGCGTATATATATATATATATATATATATATTTATACACATTTCTGTTTGTACCTCTTTTCAAAATCAGCTTTCATACTTCCTTTGCTTGAAGTTTAAGATAGGGACGTTGATAAATCAAAGTCTCTCTGCTGTATTTGAGGCTGATGGCTATGTTGAACACTTTTGAAATTCAGACTTCAGTGCCCCACAGCCTACTTACTTCTTATCCTTTATTTTCCTGCACACATTTTCGTCTTTAAATTTGATCGCACTGCATTATTCTGTGTTTAAGTATTCTAATTCGGTTCCTCTTCTGTTGTTCCATTCCATGTCGGTACTCAGAGTTGCATCTGACAATTGTAGTAACGCCCGTGAAGAAGAACTCTTTTGAAATGACAGTGAGCTGTCTCGGTCACTTTAATTATCACCAAGTTGCACAGAAGTACTGAATTTGGCAACTGAGCCACAGATAGAAGGAGGTGCCGAAGGAGGATGCTACTATTGACATTGTTCTGTTACAGCAATTTAGACGGACAAATTGCAGTTGAGAAAATTTCATGACTCGGTAAAATGAGCAATGATGACATCTGTGGATGCGGGTCTGTTCATATCTTTGTAAAGCCTTTAGGGAAATAAATATCTCGGAACATTCGGTGAAGTGAAGCTCACTCAATAAATCAACCTGACACAATAACACTTCTGGCACATGAGCCACACTTCTCCTCAGCACCACCTACCCCTCTGTGTTCCTGTGCTACCAAATGGTGTCTCCCTATAGGCCTCTAAATCAAATCAGAGCACACAAATACAGTGAGAATTTATTGGGAATTGGTTTTGTTCGGTAAAACCATTACTTATTAGGTGAACTGAAACGATAATAAATTTTGACCCTTTAACAACTGAGCTAGTTCAAACAATCGTGCTAGAGAAGGCATTTGGAATTAGCTGATGGATATCATCGTACTAGTTGCAGCGTTAGCTTTTACTAGAGTTGAATGTCTGGCCTTCAGTTTAGTATTTTTCTTCTCTTGTGATGTATCATCTGAAAATAGCACATTTCCTTTTTTAAGTTCTTTAGAGTGAGGTGGACACATTTGTTGGTGAAATTTAAAGTCATAACTTAAATCTTAACTCTCTCTCTCTCTCTCTCTCTCTCTCTCTCTTTCTGTGTGTTTGTATTTGTACTCCAAGATACCTCAAAAGTAACAATATTCAGAACTAAAGATATCTACCATAGTTATCATAATTTTGTAGATCAAATATGAAAGCAAGCAAAATTGCTAACATCTATTATATTAGAAATACTGATACCCAAAAAAGAAATGTGTAGTTTGGTTTTCATAAGATTATCCATGCTTAAAACCAGAAACAGGAAATTAAATGTTAATTTTTCTTACTTTCAAAATATAAGCTGATTTGATTTTATTATGAACTTATTTCATTGGAGGTAACAGTTGCTAGATATGATAAATAGGAGAAACTAATTTTCTATCATGAAGTATTTTTTGATCTCATGGGAAAATAAAACATTTTTAAAGATAAAATGAAAGGGTAGATTTTATAATCCTGTTTTTATATTCTTTCCAGGTTGTGAATTAGTGCAATCTACTGCTTGTTGTCTATACAGTGTGAGAAATAGCTCCACGTGGTATTCTTTTTTGTGTGTGATTTTCTTTATGTGATTTATCAATTAGCCACAGTACTTATAATTATTTTGAAATATCATATTTCCCATGTGTTTACCTGCTAAGTAAGTCACATTTACAATAAATATGCCCTGGGAGATGTTGAACTCATTCTGGAGGGAATATCTGTAGCCTTAAATCATTAAGTTGAAATGTATTTTGGCATTTCCAGTGGGAATTATTGTTGTTGAAAAGTTGTCAGTAGTTCAAAAGCTTTGTGACTAGCCAGATTTGAAGAACCATTATGACAAACCATGTATTATTCCAAAGATGAAAATTTACCTGCTTCCAGTTTTGATCAATAAGAAATAATTCCTTCAATTTTATCCAAGAGAAAAGGTGAGTGAGTGACTTTTTCTTAAAATTTTCATGGCATTCCACTACAAAAATGGCAAGAATTATTGTTTAGATTTTTTTTTATTAAGAAAGCTCCAAAACACAAAGATGGGGAAGTTGGAGTTACTTTGAAGAATTAAGGGAAGAGAATTATAAACTTTAAAATCTAAAAAACACAATTTCCTAGAATCATTTTGTCTAGAAACATAGGACATCCCACAAAACTAATTTCTTTTTGTGCTTTTATTATTTAACTCTGGCAGTCTCAGAACACTTTATGTAGACTAGGCTTGTCTTGATTCACAAAGGTCTGCCTGCCTTTGCCTCCTGAGGGATAAAGTTGTATGTGAACCGACCCAAGCCTCTGTTCGTTTCTGAAAACTCTGAAAACAAAAACAAGCAAATACAGCTTTGCTGAAAATGTTGAATCTTTTTAACACAATTTGCTCAAAAATATTTTATGTTTAGTATAACTTGTTATTTTTCTGAATTATTCATTCTAATGCTAGGCTAAGAAAATGGAATTTTTATTTTGTCCTTATATTCTTACAAGGCACATATTTTAAATGTTATGTTAGAGTTATAATATTGAAGTTGGAAGAGTTCAAATAGATTGGACAACGTTATATGTCTTCTAAGAGTCTAGGGAATGATGTTTGTTGATATCAAATCTAAACCTTTTCTGTGTTTTTGCAATTGTACATACTATTCTAGAACATCTACTGTCATATTTTATGTAAAGTACATATACAGGTGAGTGAAATTTTTTCTCTCTTTCCTTTGGAGGACTTTGACTCTGAAAAAACATTTTTAGTATAAAAAGAGATCACTGTAGAATTATAGACTGAAGCCTGTATTTCCTTGGAGAGACAGAAGTAGACCTTGGTTAGGATGAATAAGTAAAAGACAAAAGAGACAAAAGACAAAAGATCAGGAAAACAATGATGGTACAATATGGTGATAACAGAAATACTGGTTGTCAGTTGCATAGATTTGGGAAAAAGTAGGACAAGGCCAGAGGTTGGAAATGTTAGTTCATGGTCCTGTCTTTAGCTTAAAGAATGTTATCCTTTATATTTTGATTATTTCTCTTGATAAATGAAAAAGCCAGTTTAAAAATGTACTTCTGGATATGAATTAGTTTTTGATAGAAATTTCGATACAATCTTGTCTCATACTCATTTATATTACTCAGTATTGTAAAACTATCAAATGTTACTTCAAAGAATTGTTGACCTTATTTACTATAATTCCAGTCTAAGTACCTCCCCATCTCATTCTGTCCATTTTACTTTCCAGAGAAGCCAGGCAAAAATAATGTAAGTTTTATTATTTGTAATAACTTGATATTATTTTTTTTTGTCAGTTGTTTGTCAAAGCTTCTAGAAAAGAACATATTGGCTCAAATGTCTTAGGAAGTGTTGGCAGAGGTTTTGGTCCTGCCAGGTCCCTCCGTAGTTCAGTCCCAAAGAAATACACAGAGGTCTACATTAATTATAAACTGGTTGGCCTAATAACTCAGGTTTTCTTATTAACTAATTCTCACATCTTAAATTAGCCCATAATTCTTGCCTGTGTTATCCATGTGGCTTGGTACCTTTTATCGGTGAGGCATTCGCATCTTGCTTCCTTTCAGTGTGGGTGATGACTGCAGACTGAGCCTTTCTGAGAATTCTCCTGTATGGTCACCTCACCTATACTTCCTGCCTGGCTACTGGCCAATCAGCATTTTATTAAGCAAGTACAAGCAACAAATCTTTACAGGGTTCGAGACCATTGTCCCACAGAAATGAAGACATGATGGCAAAGACAAATGGCTAGTTACCATTGAGCATATACACCTTTTTACAGCATCGTGGTCATTTATTTATGACTAGACTGTAATATGACAAATGAGTTAAAATCTGAACAGATTGAGGTTTCAATCTAGCAATACAGCCTTTCTCGGTGTTTAGATTCTAGGTGTGTATGTGTGTGTATGTGTGTGTGTGTGTGTGTGTATGTGTGTGTGTGTGATTTTAGATTCTTCTTTCCTTCTAAATACATAATTATTGTTATTCTTATTTAAGTTATACTTAATAATTTATATATTGCATCAAGTTTTAGCTGCATATTTTTGTTTATTCAAGAAAGTTTATTGGGTCCATAGCCTATGGAAAATTTAATTGCTGCAGACCACATATGAAATTGTAAGAAATGCTAAAATAGACTGATAAAATAGCAAATACAAGAGCAAAAGAAGCTTGGAGGAAAAATAATCGAAATGATAAAATGTAAAAGGAGTGGCAAAGACATTTACAATTGTATGGTAATGAACCAAATGTATTCAGAATAGCCCTTGATGGAAGAGAGAACAAACTTTCTACATTGTAACTCTTTTGGGCGAGTTGTGGTACTACTGAGAGTCTGATTGACAGCTGACTAGTGACTGTATGGGAACAGGAAACTGTACTGGAGCTATCTGTTCCTCTGTATACTTAGGCATAGTTGGACAATAGAGAAAACTTCAATGTTTTGATATAACTTCATTGTGTATAAAAATAACCTACCAAAATTTGAATTCACCAGAGTGTTATTACTTTTATAAATAGTTCCAGCCTGGTATTATGAAATAAATTATCAAAAAAAATAAAGGTTCAGCATAGCCTCAGTAGACAATGTTTGTTCATCAACTTTAACAGACATCCAGAATAGCAAATGAGTTGTTAGGTGACTGCTCACATATGGTCTGTTTTATAAGTAAGCATGGAAGGCTTCAGATTCTAGTAAAGGATGGTCACTGTAAATACACTCCAGATAGATTTGGCTCATTAACTGAACACACATCTACACCATCTTGGGAAGTGTCTGGAAATCATCATCACATCAGGATGTTAGTCAGCCATTCTGTTATTGGTTATTCCTAGGGAAAATAATGGGGCATTTCATGACCTAATAATCTGAGTTATTTTGGCAGATTTTATACTTCAAGGCCTCTATGAACTGTTTTGTAAACTTAGAGATAGTTGCTTTGATCTAGGCATAGAATAAAACAAGAACACCTACTAAATAGCAGCTAGAGTGCCTTTCATCTTTCCTTCAAAGCCCAAAATAAAAATAATCACTGCAGAGTAATGCTTTTCTAGTCCCTTAGATTTTGACTTTCTTGATTTCTTGGAACTCACTAACATCATTGATTCTCAAAGTCAATAGTGATAGAACTTCCCATGTAAGAGCCTGAATTGAATGAAATACAAATTTCAGTAACATATCATAATAGTTTTTCATATAATCCTCCCATTCTCATAACACTTAAGCGTTATATTTTGTATGCATAAACAAATATATGATTGTGCTTTATATTCCACATAATAGAAATATTTTCTTTAAATAAAATCATTGTCCTCACCAGTTATTTATTAAACAACCATGTCTATACATTACACCTTGTGTCAAACAGTAAAACTGTAATTCGACATCGTGAGAAAAGTCGTGTTGACTACTCTGTTTCTCTCCGGATTCATCATTGTCATTCTTGACCCAAAGGGAGTTCTTTAGAATGGATCCCTTTGGTTCTAGAGGGACTCTATGCTTCGGTTAAACCTGCATACAGAGAGCAAACCCTTCCAGTGGACTCACTGAGGGCATATATAAGTTTCACTGACACATTCATTTTTTTTTCACTGTAAGAAAAAAAAGGGGTTTTTTTAATTCTTTTTTTCCCTTATCTCTGTTTGTTCAGTTGTTTTTAATATCACACACTGAAGGCATTTCAATAGCAGGTACTCGGTGAAGTCATTTGTTTTCCTCAGCAAGCTGTTGCCTTCTGAATTGTAAAGCAGCTCTGCCTGTTTGCATCCTGCAGATGGAGCAGCATAGAAACACTCCCAGATATTTCTGGTAAGTAGGAAAAAATATCTTATTTGTCCTCTCTGTGAATAAATAAGAGAGTGTCAAATTTTATAGACTAATAAATTTGTATGCTGGCATTGACATTGAATCTCCCATGGCTTGCTATGTCACAGATCCTGAGAAACACTTTCTTTCTTATTTCAAATGAATACTAAGTCAGAAAGAAGC
The DNA here is from genome assembly GCF_000317375.1 of Microtus ochrogaster. Classification (NCBI taxonomy): domain Eukaryota; kingdom Metazoa; phylum Chordata; class Mammalia; order Rodentia; family Cricetidae; genus Microtus; species Microtus ochrogaster. The sequence goes on along the minus strand of NW_004949100.1, from coordinate 5,441,781 downwards.
TCAATGAAAACCAGAATTTGATTGCATTGTTTATGTCTGCACAATATTCTAATTCAGTTGCAATATGCTAGGAGGAAATGCAATTTTCTTGCCTCCGAGTCTTGTTACTCAACAATCACTCACATACAAATACTTCTGAATGTCACAGACATTTCTACCAATCAGTTAAATACTCTTTAGTAATTGCTTTGCAATAGTTATATCCCCAACAAATTATTAAATGTTAATTTCCATAATATACTCTTAGAATAATAGAAACAATTGCTCATACAAGTCCTTCTAAATATCTACACTTTAACACTAAACTTTTGAATTACGTGTATATGATATGTTGACACGGGCAACATGTGTGGCAGATTCAGACACAGAACTCCACATGGAAAACACTGACATTGGTTCAAGAAAACAAATTTAAGATCAACTTTTTAATATATAAATTGGGCTGTATAATTTATAGTTTCTAACTTTCATATTCAGTTATGCAATGAACTTGTGTAACAACTGTGATTGACAGCTTCATGTTGATTTTGTAGTTGCCAAATTCAACATCATACCTTCATTTATTTATTTTATGCTAAAACAACAAAAAGCTATGCATTTTATAAAGTAAGCAAAAGCAAACAATTTTTGAGGGCAGCTTGTGTCTGAAACACTGGAAGTTTAACTTTGCTTTCTTTACTCCTTTGTGGAAAAGGTGGTTGTTGAACTGAGCATAGTCTGCTTTCTAATCTGCTTTCTGAAAATTACTTTTAATATGTAATGCATTTTTTTACCAATATGATGTAAATAGAATATCTTTTTTGTTGATGTCTACTTGACATTTTTTTATTATTTATGTCTTTTTGAATTTTAAGACAGGGTTTCTCTGTATCACAGCCCTAACTTTTCTGGAACTTGTTCTTGTAGACCAGGCTGGCCTCAAATTCACAGAGATCCTCCTGCCTCTGCCTCCCAAGTGCTGGGATTAAAGGCGTGCGCCACCGCCATCTGGCATCTGTTTGATTTTTGAAGACTAAATTCTAAATAAAGGTTTAGTTGAATGAAAGTAACACTGACATGTAAAAATTTAAACTTAATTTTGTTAATATTCCAAACAAATGCTTAAAAGTATTCAAAAAGCAATTTTTTTCTTATGTTACAACCCAAACAGTTATAACATGGGAAAGGATAAAATTAATTCTGACACATCATTTTTTGGATAATTTGCTGATACATGTACCCCATGTCCTTGAGCGTCTCAATAGTTACTACCCAAAATTAAAAGTAACAAGAAATGTAATCCATACAGAGAGATAAAGAGGTGTGTCTGTATACATTTATGTTTTCATAAAGTATGCTGTGGCACCTACTACATATTTTCTTCCCACATTTGATTTATAAATTTAAAATTTATGACTTGATTCTAAATTCTTGGAATCAGCTTCTATGTGTAGGTACATATGTTAATATATATATGATCACATGTCTATATATATGTATTACATGGAAACACATGAATGTGCAAAACAACAGGCATGTCCAGAGATGGTTTGCTTTAGTTAGGCCAACTTATATAGGCTATTAATATAATAGAATAAACCTCACAAATAGATCTCTTCTACACTGTTTCATTGAGGCAATTTTTATATTAGCTAATAACTTTGGATATTTTTTTTTAATTTTTGTTGTTGTTATTGCTTCTGTCTTGGGGATTGTATTCAATGCTCACAAGTGCTAGGCAAGCTCTTCTCCTGAGCCAAGCCCCTGGACAGGAAAGCATAGTGGCTGAACAGCATCTGCCAAAATAGAACATCTGTTAAAATACACACTAAACACTCACAGATGAACACAAGTATAAACACACTAGATATGCACATACGTTCATGCAAGTATGGTACATATGTACACAGAGGCACACATGCATGACTAACAAAGGATCAATAAATTCTAGATGGTCACTGTGTTGCTGCACTTGTGAAAATGATTCTAAAACAAAGCTCTATTTGAAGCTCCCACCAGTTATTAAGTTTCCCGAATATCTACCCTTTGTTTCTTGACATGGGCATTCCAGATTTCTACTCCTTTTGTTCAGCAGTAGTCAATTTGGCACTCTTAAGGGGTGATACTCCAGCCTTCCTTCCTCTATATGTCAATAAGAACCATATGCAGCGGTAGGATAAACTATGGGCATGAAATAACTATATAAGACTACAGACCCAGAAATTTATGTTTAGTTTCTGATAGAGAGTTAATACTAAATTTAGTGCTACGGAGGAGTTTCCAGCTGTTGGCTTGATCTGAAGGAACGGTGCAGCTTTATGACTGATTACTGTCCTCAGGAGAAAAAGAGACGTGGAATGATGCTCTGTCTCTCTCCAACCCGAGTGCTGTGCATATTCTGCCGCACTGATTTCAGAAGGCTCATAACTTTAATGACACCCTTTATCAGTTGTCATGACTCTAGGCTTTGAAAGTCCTCAACTTTAGGAAGGGACAAAAAAAGAGTGTGTGTCACTAGAGATACAGAAATACCATAGCATAGCAAGATCATCTTTTTGAGAAAATTTCACATTGATGGCAAGCCTCTTGTGGTCTGTCACTCTAGGCAAAGGACACAACTAGACTTCATTTGCCAGCTGTACTTAAAGATTTTGGTTTTAATTTTTTTTTTTAAATGTCACCTATTCCTTCAATCACTTGTAAGTTCCCCTGTAATCCTTTTTTCATGTAAGCACAGTGGAGTTTTCCCTTTTGTTTGAGGCCCCTGCATTATTTACTTTGATCTGCTGTGAGAAAATCCGAAAGTGTGTTGTCCTAAATGCAAGCATCTCACCAACAAGATGTTAGGCCTTGTAGTTCACACTGAAGAAAGGGCTCTGTGTGCAGAAGCAGGTTTTGTTCCTGCCCTCTCCCTGGTGGGAGCCTTAATTGCATTTTCTCCCTCTCACAGTGGCTGGCTAAGGAGTGCCTACCTTCCCTGCTGATGCTGAAGTTTTCAAGCTCTATTACTCTGTGACGGAGAAAATTCCTTGGTCCAGGAAGAAAAGGGTCAGATTTTTTTTTTCCAAGGAATTGTTTAAATAAGTATTGTAAGTTTACCAAGCACAATAAACAAAAAGAAACAGTACAAACCTTTTTTCTCTCTCTATCAAATTCTTGTAGAAATTTTACGTGGTACATTCTATAAAATATATTAGATTCCGCACACCATGAAGAGATTCAGTTCACAGGAAAAAGGGGTTGGACTTCATAATAATCAGTAAGCAAAAAGTATTCTAATTTGTGTTGTTCCTTTAGTACTTTTACATGATTAAAATGTACAATCCACAGGGGTGTTCTTAGTTATTGACATAAATACCATTTTTAGGTATGTTACAAAGACTGAGTTGTATAAACCCTTTTGCTTGCTGTTGTGATTACGGCATGTCTATCCAACAGGTCTGAGTCACCCGAGTTGAAATAAACTTTTAATTGGCTTCTCCTTTGACAAAGTACATCCAATCTCACCAGCTTTGAAGCTGCCACACAAGTCCATTTCCACTTTCTTTATTTTTCATCCTTTGGGCTGCAAGGCAAGAATAGCATCTGCTCACCATTTGCAATTTCAAAGTATCCTAAATATGGAAGCTGTATTGATCTATGTTCACAACAGTGCTTATTTATTGTTTGAGGCTTAAATGTTTCATGTACACACGTAGAAGCTAATTGTGTTTTTAAAAACCCATGTCTTGTTATTCCAACTAAAATAGATGACTTAAGTGTGTATTTTATTTGGCGAGGCTTTATTTCATTCCTATGGCTTGCCTGTAAGTCAAAGATTCTCTGTGCACCTTTCAACTTTTCCCTATTAAGGCAGCTTTCTTCTCTTGTCCCTTTGCCCACCATCATCTGCTCCTCAAACTCCTCCAGTTCCAAGCTGTGGCTTACCACTGACCTCCTGAAGCATTCCAAATGGTGTACTATCTGGTACGTTTCTCCTGTTTGTTGAAAAAAAGGACCATGCCTACCTGGGGTTAGCAGTGGGATTTTGGCACATGTTGTAGTGGCCACACTAAAATATGTGGTTGGAAGGAAACAAGAGAGAAAAATAGAAGTTATGAATCGAAATACGTTGCAAGCAAAGGGATGGTGGGCAGAGGATATGAAGTCCCCTTCCCAGGAATTGGGATTAGGGATTTTAACTCTGACCATATATCCCATTAGCAGTTATTGGGCCTTTCAGGATTTGTACCAAGAGCTGAGAACAGTCAAGAGAACCTTTTCAGCAACATTGAAAGTAGTAATCCAGCACATGACTTGTAGACATATTCTTTATACAAGAGTACACAAGGCTTGATGAACACGTTAACATTATCAGACAGACAATATTATCATTAAAGAACAGCACTGAGGGGAAGAAGACATAGTTCAGTTGGTTTAAGGTGTTTGCCGCCAAACTAAGCACCTACATTTGATTTCTAGGTCCCACGGGTGGAGGGAGAAGAAGCTCTCTGACCTCTGTACATGTGTGTGTGCACACACAATAAAAACGACAGTGCTACAAAGAACGGCACCATGAAACCTATGCTTTTATTTTATTTTTTTGAAGTTTAACAACATAAAGTAAACTTCCTAGAAACTGATTTTTATGATGATTCATATTTTAAAGCAGGGTATTATTTCTGGTTTCCACAAGCAGGGTGATTCTTACATGCTTAGTGATCACTTGTGCCTGCAGTGGAATTTGACTTTCTCTTTCTTAAATGGTTAACTAGCAGATGAGGGCTGGCTCTCATGACAGCTTTTCTTTCTAACTAGTGAAAAAACAAACTGAATTCAGATCACATGACACAAAATAGGAAAATATTTCTCAATAAATGTTAGAAACGTTAAACTTGAGAACTCAAGAACTTTGTGGTTCATAATGCTTGTAATTTACAACTGTCTAAATCAGAAACTAGAATCAAGCAACAGAATAGTTTTTAGAGGTCTCCATTAGCATATTTTATCTTACCTAAATGATATTTTCTGTTTTATTTTTTTTAAACTTAGAGTTTTCTCATTTTCCTTCTTGTCCTCACTCTACTTATTTATTTTACCAGGAAAAAATATTGTCAGTGGATCAATACATGGCCAAAGGCTTTGAAAGGATATTGAGGTGATTTGGAGAGTGACTTTTCTGTTTATCAGTGTATTTTATTCTGATAGAAATTCCTTTAAGATAAAGGCTCTGAGACCTGATTTTTTTTTTTTTTTTAAATAGGTCAAGAAATAGATCAAAAAATCTTCAGGGACTTATTTCTGTTTCGAGTCCTTCGTAACGACAAAACTTCCCTTGACTAATGAGCATGTCTAGATGAATTCAAATATATATAAAAAAGGGTAGAAGAGGACATTGGACATCTAAGAGAACTGATCTAATCGCAGTGATTAAACTCAAATGATTAGAACCAGTTTGAGAGACATAAAAAAGAGATATAGGCCTTAGTATCTTATCCCAGGCATACTGTTCTTACATAAGTGGATGAAAGTCACAAGGAAAGTCACAAGGAAACAGAGAAATGTGCACTATTTTGTATAAGTTCCAAATCAGAAGAATAAAACTGACTATGGCCTTCCTTTTCTAATGTGAGTTCCTTACACATTCCATGTGTTTTCTAACTCTGTGTTTCAGCCTTTAGTCAGTTCTCTTTGCTGAAAGTGTTTGCTGAGCACTGTGCAGAGCAGGAATATTCTTACACACATAAAAAGGTGAAGTGATCAGACTTCTTAGGCATAAGAGAATGGAGGCAGTGCATACAGATGTTTCGTAGACACCATCACCATTAGCAATCTAAAGACTGTGCTGACACGTATCACCTTCAAGGTAAAAGTCAAACTCACTATGTCATATCCATTTCCCATAAAGGAAGGAGTCTTTCTGTTGCCCTTACCATTTTGCTTTCATGCCAATACTTTGGACATATTGGAAGTGCATGCCCATACTTCAGCTAAGACAAAACTTACTGATAACTGTACAATTTATATTATGCAATTATTTTTATGCCAGTCCAAAGACAAGAGGACCTTTCTCATAAATATGAACTAAACTGTTTTTGTGTCTTTCCTTCTTACTCCTCTAAAGTCTTCAAGTACCAGTTCCAGTGACACCTTGTGAAATTGTTCCTCCCCAGTCACTGAGGGTAGCTTAAGTAGACCATACTCATCTTTGCGTTCGCTTCTAATGTGTTGTAGCTCATCGTTCCCTGGTGCCCTTTCCCTAGACCATAATTCTGGAACATGGGAGTGCTCCTCCTCCCTCTCTCTCTTTTGCCACCTGGTAGAGTCTTTGGACCAGAAGTGCCAGGAGCTATTTACTGAATCAATTTAATCCTTCTGTTATTTAAATGCTTGCATTTTGTGCTTTACGGATCCTAGTCTATGCTTTGATAGAAAAGCATAGGCATAGGTCTTGCTTATTTATGTACCAACTGTGTTTCATATATTTGTTTCTGTGGGAATATTTAACAGAAAAATATTTTAGGAATGCTCCCAAGTCATAGGCTTCATTAGGACTCTTTCATGATGCACATCATTATGAATTTTATAAGACTTAACTTGTAACGTTAGTTTCTGAATGAGAGGAAAGTTAATAGTGATTCTCTAATTTGAACAATCGTTTTTAGTTCTGCATATTAGATCCAAACTTTCTTGTGTGGCTTAACACTTGTGGTGCTACTTCATAATCCTTTTCTGTGTGCAAATGACAGTGTTTGTGTGAGCACACATGTATGTGTATCCGTTGATTTGATACTAGGGCCCCAAATCTTTTGTGTCTTTACATGTGTTGGTCAATGGCAGTTTCTTGTTAATGATTCTTTCTACCATATGCCTTGAGGTTTGCTGCTGAAAAGTTTGTTTCCTTTTGCAGCAGTTTGTTTCCCTTCTGAGAGGTGTCCTCATATTAGGAAGAAGTTAAATAAAAATCATTTCACCTTTGCTTAACCAATGTTTCATTTCTTAACCTTGTAGTAGTAGCTTACAATGTTACATATTGTACATGTTGCCAAAAACTCAAACACAGTGCAACTTATAGATAAATATCTTTTCACTGATTTCACTTTCCAAAACAGACGCTCAGAATTGCGATTCAGTTATTACACATTCATTTAATGCCTACCAAAGAATTGTTTGATGAAACCAATAAGCACTATAGTAAATATCAATACAGTGCTGCATTCAGTAATCTCTGTATGAGATTTGGAAATATACTTTCTTTAGTATAGGATGATAATTAGTATACATTATGACTACTATAAGAAATTAGACACTGATATTGCCAGTAAGATTAGAAAATGGATATTAATTCTAAAATAAAACAATGATTCAAATGTATTTTCAGAATGGGGTATAAAATATGAGTGGAAAAAGTTCCACTTTTGCCTGAACTTATGAATCTAATGAATGGTATTATGTAGATAGATGATACATAATATCACCTGTTCAGAAATTGTCACTAGGCTAAGCAATGTAGTGACAACTAAAGTTTCTGTAGATAGTATGAACTGACATATATTTATATTTTAAAGTACATATGTAAAAGCCTATAAACATCTTGGATAGTCTGTGTCAGAAAATGTAAATAAGTTCAAAATCCTCTGAGAAACTGAAAGCGCTAACTGATATATAATTGAAACCTTTTCCCTAGACCAGAGAGATTTTTTCCAGCATATGAATCAGGTGTCAAACTTGAAAGGGATATTTTAAAGAAAATTAATGATCCTTAGAATATACAAGAATGCCCAAGTTCTGACCTCTGCATTCTGCATTGTCTTTCTGTAATAATTCAGGGCTGCGGAGTGGCTGTCCCATTTCTGTGAGACCCATGGGACATTCCCAGTGATCTCCTCAGAGACGGCTTCCTTCTGTGTTCATGACATTATAATCTAAGGAGAACAACTAAAGATCAATTCAGGGCTCCAACTTTTGCCTTCTAAACAATGACCACACCACTAAACTGAAAAGTCTAGTAAACTGAAAACTATTCTTTGTAATGTTTTATTTTTGTTATTCAGCAAGAGAACCAAAATGAAAAAAACAACAAAAACACCAAAAGTGGTTTCACTTAAATTATGGGATTTTCATTCCTTTCAGAAGAGAGAGTGTGAAAAAAACAGATCTCCACAATTAACTTCAGATTATTTCTCATGATACTTGATTATATCAAGTTCTAACAAAGTTTAAAGAATATACCATATTCTCTTGCATATCCATTGTTCTTAATCTCCTCCATATTTGTTTATATTTTGTATTAGGGATAAAATATTATATTTTCCCTAAAATATATTATGTACTTTAGAATTATTTGAAATGTAACTTATATGTCAATATAAAAATGTCCCAGATACCACATATTTTGAATGATTGCTTATAAAATATTATAACACAGAGAAGAAACTTCCACATAGCCACGATCAACCTCTTTCAATTCCTTGACTTGCCAAGCTCGTCCTAACTTCTAGGATATTGGTATGCTGTTATGGTTTTTGCCTAGAAGTTACCCAACCTTTTTTTTTTTTTCCTGATTTATCTTTATTCCACAGTGGAGCTGTCATGACCTCCGTTCTTCTCTCTCTCTGGCTCCTCTCCCCTAAGCTAGGTCAAGAATAAAGTATGAAATGCTTTATGATTTAGACAACCCTTTGACATATGCCATCCCACCTGACCCTCATTACCTTTATCCGCTCACAGTCTCATTCTCAGAACATTTGCATAGCTCCACCCTCTGCCAGGACTTGATGCAGGGGTGCAGGTTTCTCAGAGTACAAAACGAGTTGAAAAGTGAGTCTAGATTATTCTTTGTGGTCAATTGAAAACCTGGGATTAGCACAGGGGAGCTAGAAAGAAGGCAAACACAGTGAGTATAATTGACCCAACAGGGTTGGGAAGGAGTAAGGAAGAGAAAATACTTTTCTGGAGTTCAAAGACATCTCTGGAAGTGATACAGGGAGGTGATAAGTGGTGAAAAGGGGGAGGGGGCGGGGAAGGGCCTCGACAATTCCATTCAAAATGAAGCATCTTCTTTCTTTGTACCAGCTGAGTTTTCAAATGCTTAGATTTTAGGCATGGCACTATGTAAGAATCATATCATCTTTTTAAAGTTACTTTCCATGTTATGTGGGTGAATATATCTGAGTGTGTGGTGTGTGTCTATGTGTGTGGTGTGAGTGCATTTATGACAAGAGATCTAAAGAGGTCAAAGAAGCACTTGCAGGAATTGATTCTTTTTTTCACTGTATGAGTCAGGTTTGGTGTCAGGATCTTCTGGAGCCACCCACCTTGCTCACATCATTGCTTTCACGCAGTTGCTCAGTAGACATTGTTTAGAATTTATGAGTTTTGGGAACAGATACCTTAATCTGCTTTACTCAAAGTAATTTTGCTTGCTATTTCCTGTGCCTTACTTTTAAATTTCTGATGTTAAAACTGTAAACTTTATCGAATATAATGAGCCAAATAAAATCAAGTTCTCATTTAAATACACATCAAATTCTTGAACTTTCTCTTTTAGATATATAAGCATTCAGCCCTTCAATTTATGTTAGGCTCTTAAAATTTCAAGATATTTTCAAGAAAGGTTAACTTAAACATGACAGAAAGGCAGCAAAAATAGGTTTGTTGAGTTTGGATTTGAAGTTTTATTCCTTTGGTGATGTGTCGATGTTGTCCTGCAAGGACAATGATAAACAGAGATACATACACTGCTCAAAGTGGGCTATGGTGCTGTATTTGAGAACATATCATTCCATATTCACCCACAGTTTCCTGGAAGAGGAAAATCCACTAGCCATGAGCATTGTAAAAGTTCGGTAGATTTTATCTGAGTAATGGCCTTCTGACTTGGATAAACAGTCCTATCTCCATTTTACTCATGAGGAAACGGAGACTTACTGTTGATGTTAGCAAACTGTGTGTTGATGACTACTATTTGCCATGGCAGTCTGTCCCTGAGTGACCCGTTCCTTCGCTGTAGTGTTCTGTCTCCCATTAGAAGGTAACCATGTTCCCCGAGTTCCCGTTTCTGGGAACATGCAAGAAAATGACAGTGAGGATGTTGCAAGCCAAGACAACTAATCTGTTGGATAGAAAGAATAAAGGAAACCTGGAAGACTAGATGACACACTATTGGTGGACTACCGAGGAAGAGACTCCCAGGTGGGAGAAATTTACTAACGTACTTTAGATGTTTTGTCAGGATCTAAGAGGCACCTGATGCTTAGAGACAGTTTTAGTGGGGCATAAGGAAGAAAGGATCTGTTACAGAGTTGAGGGTAGATGGGTACCATTTGCCTGAAGGAAAAAAAGGGGACTAACTAATGTTACCAATGAGTGACAAGCTAAAAGCAACAGAATCACCTGTCAGAGACGCCACGTTTTTGATAGAATAGCAGCATTCTATCAAAATTCTATCTATTTCAATGGAATAGCAGCATTTGAATACGTGTTATTCAGAAATGAAATGGTATATGAGATGATGTTCTCAAAGAGCAAAAAGACAGCTGTACAAGGCAGCTTCCTCTAATTCCATGAATGATGTGTTTGCAATGAAGGCAAAAGACAAAAGCTCATAGGAATTTTTAAAATCAGTTGCTAGTTGTTTTTTATTGCTTGTTATCGTGCCGCTCAAACAAGAAAAGCAGATCTAATATTAAACAATTAAACTCTTTGTCAATCAATATGGGAATGAAACAATTGTATTAAAAATCCCAAAGTTTTAATGGTACACTTTTAAATTTTCTCAGGTTGCTCCTTATATTCAGAAACCAAGTCACAACCCAGGTTATATTAAAATGACTATAAATGCAAGTTAGTGGTGATGAGTCTCAATTCTGTTATCTGACCTTTGTAATGACCTGAAATCCTAACGTTTGTTGTGAGCACAACTTATAAATAACAGTAAAATGTGACCTCATGATGTTGCTGCCAACCAAGATTGTGAAACATTTTACTGCAGACTACTTTCCTTATAGATTTTGCCCATTAAAATATTCTGTTAAAATCTGTAGTGCAATAGTGACTCTGAGAATACACAGGAAGGAAGGAAGGAAATGTTTGGTCAAATGACTGCTTAATTATTCTGATCCTGGAGTGACTGACTTTGTTTTGCTTCTCTTACCAAATAACTTTTGAAGCAATCAAATGAAAAGTCAGGAAATGAACTTTTATGGAAATTGAGTCATGCGTTACATGCATTTCCAATTCTGATGCTGTTTATTTAGTAACCAGTAACATCGAACCTAGCTGTGCTGCCAAAAATCAAGACTCTACAGGAGTCATTGCGTTTTCTTCAGGGTTTTGAAGTACAGCTTTCTATCAATATGAACAATGATGAAATTCCTCTTCTTTAGTTAAGTTTATCTTCAATAACAAGAAATTCCAGATGATTTGTTCTCTGTGCAGCCTGTTGTAGGCCTGTTTTTCCCATCTTCTGTCAATGTCCTTCAGTTTATATTAAGGTACAGAGTGAAGTCTCTGATGACTGTTCAGCTCAGACTTCTCGTTTCAAGAAACAGGATGGTACAGATAAATAGAAGCTGCTAGTAGTAGCGCAAGTGTCTTGGTAGAATATATGTTTTGTAGGCACCTACGTTTGTTTGTAGAGTCATAACTTGGAAAGCCCTTTAACAGTTTAATTTTACTGAGATAGCAGGAAATGAAGTTGACTAATCGCTTCATCAAACTTCATTTCCAGGCCCAAATTTACCTATTTCCTGATGGGATCACAACCCTCTGATAGTTGTTGTTATCTGTCTAACCCCCTGGCCTCCCCAAAGAACCTGTTAAACATAGCATGTTTACACTACCCCCCCCCCTTCTGGTAAGAGTGATGGTACAGAAACCACACTGCACTTGGCCTAGTACTGTTCTGGAAATGCTTGAAAACAAAGACCTTTTTCTAATCAATGAGTCATCAGTTTCCCTTTATGCATGTGCTCAGGCCTTCACAGGCACAGATGGGTTGTTCATGTGTATGTAGAGTCTGGAGATCAAGCTCACTGTTCTTTATAAGACTTTGCTAGCCTTGTTTTTAAGATAGCATCCCTTAATCTTCTGGAGTTTCGCAAATAGATGAGGCTGGCTAGTCAGCCGCAGAATCTGCCTGCCTTACCGTGGTATCACAAGTATACTATTATAGTGTCAGGCTTTTTGAACTTGGACTTATGGGATCAAATTTAGATCCTTGTGCTTGCATGGTGAATGCATTACCACCTGGTCAATGTTCCATCCCCACCATTTTAGTTTCACAGAAAGTTCCAAAGATCCCCTTTTTGTCCCTGATTCTTATAATCATGCCTTAGGGTCTAATGAAGAAGACTAGGCCTCTTTAAGAGAATGTCATTTCTTTCAAGAACATTGGAGGAAGAGTGCCTAGACAGCCTGTTCTAGCCCTGTACAAAAATTACCACAGCTCAGGAGTTGTATCAATCCAGCAAATAAATTAAAAACTTCTTAACTTTTCAAACTCAATTCCTACATCTCTCGCTTTTCACAATATTGCCTTTCTAGGCAACTGGCGTCAACACAGCAGTTCATAATATATAAGGCTTCTACCACATAATATGTACTTGAGAGATACTTATTTCTTCTACCTGCACACTCTGTATTGTAGGGATGCTAGGACATCATCACCTTTATTCTGACACTTATACTGTCTTATTCAAGGGAGTCATACCTATGCAAACAACATATGACAATATATTGTCTTTCTCCTATGACGATAATAGTAGTGATTCATGCTACTAAGTAGAAATGGGACCAGAATTTTGTGTGCTGTGTAGAATATGGGAATGATGTGGGCAGTGTAGCTACCACGAAGGAAAGGAATTGCTTGATTTTAGCATCTGCTTTTAGAGAGTGCTCCATTTGGAGTCTAGAATTCACAATGGGACTGCCATCTCATTCCATGGAAGTTGCGAGTCTCACTGATCAGTCCGAACATCAGAAAATGTGATTTCACTCCAGGCATATGTCAACCAAGAAGGGTCACCTCACTGACTATCATTTTGAAAATGTGTTTATTAAAAATCATTTGTTTGATATTAGAATGGAACACTCTTTACTTGTAGCCACCATTGTTCATTCGGGTGGCTTTTAGGGGAGCAGACAACAAAACCACTGGACTCTGCACTATTTATGGGAAGTAAAATTAAAGGCTTTAAGATAAATGAGCACAGTTTGTGAACACACTCAAAACAACAACCTTTATGAAGATTATTTGTATTCCATTGCCATTGGTTTCTTCTAAAGATATATTCTCAATGATAATAAAGTAATAAAAGATTGTTTTCACAGCTGTTTGTCTTTGATTACATATTTCTTTGAAGTACTGTAATAAGACAGACTTTGAACCTGGAAAGAGATCAAATAATGAATTGTTCTGCTTTGTGAAGCTTAGGAAGGGATTTTATTGTCGAAACATATAGAGCAACATAGTTTTTTCTTCTTACAGTTAAATAATGGTTGAAAGTACTGTGAGATCATTACAGATGGACTAGATTAAAGGGCTTGGGGCCAAGTGTGAGTGATCAGCGCCAAAAAAAATCGGTGCCTCAGTTTAGAACGTCAGGTTTTATATTTATCAACCATTTCATTTTGGATTATCTTTAAGTTACAATTGAATATTTTGGAGAGGTTAGCCTATATATACATGTATTTTCTCAATTATAAACCTTGTGTTAAAAGAATACAAAATTTAACTTCCTATATCCCAAGAGACTTGTTTGAAATTTGTCATCGTTCCCAGGTTTAGGCAGATTAGATTAAAGAGTTGCTCTACCTCAAAGCAGATGCCAATAGGTTCTTTAAAAGGAGTAACAAATATCATATGGCCTTCCTCTTCCTTAAAATAACAATTTAGAAAATGCAACACAGTTCAGCTGTAGCATTCTTAGTGCATTTTCAAGATGTTCCACGCTGATATCGTGGTTAACTTTTGTTATTTGCACCCACGTCTTCTGCGAGAATGACTACGGACTGGGTGTTCTGCAGAAGTGATATAGATTCTAAAAATAATAGAACGGGGCATGATCACCACAGTACTTCATGTTGATTCAGTCTAGGGTGGATGCACTGTGTCCCCGATCATGCGCATCAGATGATAAGCAGTCAGCTACTTGAGGATAACGTTTTAATTTAAAGTTGTACTGAAGCAGCAAACCGATTTTGTAAATACATCGGGGTTTGTGGCCGTATGCTTTTGAGAGAATGAGCTGCAGATCTGTGCTTATTCCAGTACTTGTTTCTTTAACCTATTTACTTTTTCATACTTTTTTTTGTATTTAGAAGAAAATGTTTTTTTGTTCTTTATTTGAGATATAAACCTTTCAAATGATAATTTCCATGGAAAGACTAGACAAAGGGAGGTTGTAACTTTGGAGATTTTTATGATGAAGGTGTGTTTAAGAGATGTCACTTTGATATTTTTACATTATGCCCTACATTTGTCAGCTAAAACCAGGATATTGCCTCAATGAGCAAAAGCATGTTCTGCACTTGTCAAAAGGCAGTAAGTAATGATTAAAATAGCAGTGCGAAACGCTGGGAGATTAAAGTGATGCTAATGATAAGTGAGAGAAGAAAAGGGCAAGCTATATTTTAATCCCTGAGAGAATGGTTAATGACTTCTATTGCCTGAGATTAAACTAAACCTGTCTCATCAGCTTTTTCTGCCTGGGGAAAAAAAGCTCTCTGCACTTTAATTTATTAAAGTCTTTTAAGGAAGCACATTGATCTACAGAGGTTAAACTTTTAAAAATTGTGCAAAACACACACACACACAAACGCTTCAGCCAAAGTGTGATTTTGTTGCTTGTAGGCATGCTCACAGACTTGCAAGGGACCCATTGTCTACATCTTGGAATTCTTAATTATGAAATATTAATTACTTAAACCAAAGATTTAAGAAAAATTAAAGCAAAACATAGTCATGTTGCTGCAAAGGCTGAGTGCTGGAATATTGCAGAGGATATGAATCTAATGAAGAGATTAAATTGAAGTGGTCTTTTTTTTTTCAAAATAATGCAGGTTGTATTCAAAAGAGTATCATTTTATTTATGGAAAGCCATTCAGATGTAGTATTTCTAATTTTTAGGTAGTTCAGTATCCTATAACCTTTAAATGACATACTATCTCTACTTTTAATAATGACTGACTTTCTTGGGATTTTTAAAGTCAAGCCTGGCAAATTTTATCATGTACCATCCTCATCTGTGAAGACAATGTGCAACTAACACTCTTCTTATCTTTGTTTACCTTTCCCTCTTATAGGAAAGAAGTGTGTCTGGGGAGGTGGGTGGGGGTGGGTGTTCATATATTCGTGTGTGTGTGTGTGTGTGTGTGTGTGTGTGTCTGTAGTACTAGCAAAGTAAAAAAAATATTTTATCCATATTATTTCACAGTGTCCAACATTTTGGCTTAGTTTAATTGTATCCATCATATATATTGTAGTTTTTCCATAGTCAGGCTGTATGTGCTTACTTACCCATCTTAACAAATGGCAGTTTACTTCCATTTCTGGATTCTCACCTTCTAGCGTTCCCAGTAAGATGCTGTCTCTTCTCTCCTGTTTTCATAGTTACCGATTAAGGTTTTTGTTGTTTGTTTGTCTGCTTTTGCTTTTTTGTTTTGTCAAAAGTAAATGGGAGAATATGTAAACTGATAAATTCCTTTGCATTTAAATGGTCTAGTGACTGTTTAAGTCAGGCTTATATTTTAACTTATATGAAACATCACTTTAGGATAGATATTTTTTGTTGCTTTTTTAAAAACTTTTTTGATAATGTTCTTTGCAATCTTTATTATTAATTCTTCTCATTCTTAAGGGTATATTTCTTTATACTGACTAAATGAAGATCTAAAAGAAAGATTATTTCTATGATTTCATTATCCGAAATATTTTAAGCTTTATTTTCTACCATACTTTTTAGTTGAGCAAGTTTAAACTCAGTCCATTCTTTGATGTTAATGAAACAGCAATTTTTCTGAAGGCCATGTAGTCCTAATGAGCAGCTTCTTATAAAAGAACATTTAATCAAGGTTTATTTTTAACTTGTTTAAACAGATCTAATAGTTTGTGCTGATTTCATTTCTGTATAATAATTGCTAGCAATCCTATTAGTAAGTCCTAACAGGGAAGTTAACACAAATTCCATTCTAATGAGAACAGTCTTACAGCAAAAATAATGTACTCAAGAAAAAAATCCATATGATACGGGTACTGGCTATTTTGAAAAAGTCTGAATCCTGAGTTACTAGTACATGAAATTCAGTAGCTTTATTTAATACAGATTTATATCATCTCTGAAATAAAATGTTAATGATAATATTCTTTGGGGGAACATTTTAAAACATAAATAACATTCATCACCTAAGCACATTTTGATATAGTTTTCTTACAATAATAACTGTTATGTAATTTAGCTAAATTTTGTACCATGATATATGTAGAAATCAGTGAGATCTGGCTATATATCTTAGTAGTACAATAAATACTTTTGATGTTCAAGTTCCTGAATCCCATTCCAGCATCCTTCCCAAGAAGTCAATTCATCTTTGAGGACCTTTCTTCTTTATTTACTTTAGCCTTAGACTGGGAAAAAGTAATCCCAGGTTATGAAAGGTTAAAAATATATCTAATAGAATTAAAACGTGGTTTTAAGATATTAAGGTTTGAGGAATAATAGCAAATAATTCAGCTATAATACACAGCAGAGCACCCTTTATAAAGAGATGACAGAATATTAAGATGGCAAATGTTGAACTTTCCATTGCTTTACGATTAGAATGAGCTTCAGCGAACTCTGAGGTTTGTTAAGCTGTTGCACAGTGTGAAGATCTGAAGTTCATTGTACCAACTCCAACAAGACATTCTCAAACTAAAAACGCAAGAAGGCAATGCTTTCAGGCTCAGCAATGCAAATGAATTTCTGATAAGTTCAGGTTATACTCTTAAACTTTTTATTGCTTCATTCAACCTGGTGACATTTAATATATGGAGAAATTGCAGATAAATAATATGAACCAAATGGCAGAATTGATTTAAAATTGTAAAGCTGTACTTAAAATATTTCAATACACTGAAGGACATTTGTAAGTTATTCATTGTTTATAGGTTTCTGATTAGAATCCCAAAGTTAATGTATTAAAGCTTTCCTTTTGCTGGAATGAGAAAGCATATTGTCTGTAGAAGAGTAGATAGTAAAGTTTAGGTTTTTTTTTTTTCATGTGAATCATTTGCTATTTTGTAAGAGGCTTTTATGCACAAGATCCTGTCACATATATAAATTTCAACCAGTAGTTGGCATTGGTCACCTGGGAGACTTCTTGAGGAATATCATTTATTGCTTAAAAACACTAAAGTCGGAGTAACCTGTAAGAACTGTGGCATTATACCTGAAATACAAAGAATAAACTTCCATAGAAACACTAAAATCATGGTATCTTGACAATTTAACAATTTAAATATATTGACAAAACTAAAAAGTATGTGTTAATACCTCCTGTTTTCAGAAAAAATGACCCTCCCCAATGTTCAGAATTATCCAACAAAGAGCCTGTTAAGAACCAACAATGTACTTCTTTGGTCTAATTTTAGAAGTATTGGGTTTCACACTTGATGAAGCCCGAAAACATGTAGCTTTAAAGATGTTCCACAGGTGTTTTGATTCCGCAAAGATTTGAGAACTAGTATTTTTGAGAGCACAGCTCTGATAACTAAGGGGGAAAGGGTCACTGTTAGCCATGTGTCTACTGAAATGAACCTTAGGTTAAATATTTTGTTTAGAGTGTATCAGATGTTGAGGGCTTTCAGGAAGACATTTGGGGCTTTAGGTACGATGTTTATATGCACATGTCAAAGTTAGTGCACCCTTCAATGACACTGTATTCTCAAATGAATCTTGTCCCCTGACTCAAGTTTCTTGTCTGCCTTAACTTGAAACAAATTCCTGTGTTTTCACTGACTGCTTTGCACATTTCTTTCTGAATAATAAGTTGACATGTATTTATAAAACCATAATAACTGCAGCATGTCTTCATAGAAATGAATTGGCTTGTGTTCCTAGGTCAAAATAAAGTATCACGATGCAGTTAGAATTTAGAGCAAAGGCTTTACAGCAGCAAAGCTACAAGGCAGTTAGTTCGCCAACATTTAGCAAGATGCAATAAAAATGGGAGGCATCAAATAACACAGTGGTCCGTTCTCAATTCCATAAATTATGATGTTAAAACCACACTCAATACAGTTCACATTTTTTTTCTTGAACTGTTTGAACAATTTAAAAGAAATTTGGCCAACAATAGAAAGAATATAATGCAAGCCAAACAATGATCAGGAAAGGATTATGGATTAAGAATTATTCTATCTTATATCCTAACTGCCTTCTTTTCTTCTGAAATAGCCTGTCCTTTTTGAATTAGAAAAGAAAAAAATGGCACCTGTATAGCTCGCCAGTTGAGCCCAGATGCTCAGCACACTGAGCACAGAACTTTTATAAGAAAATAAACTGTATAAGCAGTTTATTTTACTTTCCTGAAGGATAAAATAATGTATTTTGTGTTTTCCAATCACATGTATTGACTATTTTCTTTTAATCTTAGGAAATCGATATGTAAGAATAAAAAATGAATTATTCCCGATATTGAGGTTTATTTCACTTCAACTCTTGTTACTTTCATGGAGTCTCTCCCTGGCTGGACATTAAGTAAATACCCCGATTTCTCTTTCCTCCTCTCACATTACCCCACCGTCACTCCTCTCGAGCATCAAATTCAGGGCCTGGTCAAGATAAGCAAATGATCTGATCTCTCACTAAGCTACACTCCAGCTCCTGGACCCTGTTATTTGCCTTTGTGCTCATTCCAGACAGAGAAGGAAAAAAATAAGTAGGTTATAAGTCGTCTTTGTTTTGATTATGGCAAGTATTATTTCAAAAAGAGTGGCAATGAATATATAGCCCCTGGTTAAAAGTATTTAAAGTGATTGAGCACCATGGTAGAATCATCAGGCTTTTAGAGGCAGTAATGAGGCTTACGTTTTTGGAATTACTTTGATGAGAATATACTTAACACTCTGAAATGCTAATTATGATAGCCATAATAATACTAATAGCATCAATAACAGGAATACCGAGAATTAAATATATAAAAGTTTAAGTTGATTAAAATGCTAAATTTTGCCTGTGAGGTCAAATCATATTTTCTTGCAAAGTAGTGTTTATATACTTCTTATATTATCTTTTCAAAAGCTCTATTCTTGCTATCTCACTGAAAGTTATGCAGAAGAAAAAGTGTTAAGGGGCTAGGAAAATATTATTTCATCATTCTTGTTCCATTAGAATTCACTTGGGTGGCTGGGAAAATGGTTTATGGATTAGAGAGAGAAGAACAAGCTAAAACATTTCATACCTTCATCTCTGATAAATTCCCCAAACTCATTTTTTGCATCTGAGCCATAAATAACAACCATGCTTTTTGCTAAAAAGGGCTTTTTCCTACACCAGGTCTTTTGTCTTAGAGATGAATGCTATAATAAATTTGAAGTCTTAGGGGGGGCATTGTTTGAACTATAACATTATGGTTTACAACTGTTGCTTCTATTATGAGGAGGATAAAAAGCGACTATGAAGCTTGATCTCTGTCACAGAAATGGTTTAATATTTCAGTCTTCAATGTGGGTCAAGTGTATGATTCTCCCCAAAGCAATTCTCTATGATTAATTTTTATTATGTGAGCATTCAGATTCTCTTTATATTCTTATGTATTTTATTCCCCTACTGACTATCTCCTAACAATACTGTAACTTAGATTTTTCACATTAAAGTTCAGACATAGACATTTGGATTCTTGAAAATTAAAAAAATGCTTATGGGAAAAATCTCCTACTTTTTCTCAATTATTATAAGGATAAACATTACAGGAAGTGTTTAAGTCTTTTTATTGATATAACATTAGGTTCGTTTTCCGATGCAGTTTTAAATATTAGGATATTTTAATTGCAGAGTAATGTGGTATTTTGATTTACCAGTGATTAACACATTAATCATTGAGAAATACAGTCTCTTACTGGGTAAAGATGGAAGTTGTTTAAAGGTGTATTTTTCAAGATCTGCTTTATATAAAGGTAGAAAATAACAAAAAACAGGAAAATAAAAAAAAAACCAGAAGCTTTCTGTTATTTTTAATCTTCATGATACTTTTTCATACATATCGAAAAATATTCGCATCAGAAAACTATGTAGAATAGAAACTGTATAAATTATAAATTGAGGCTCTCCTTTTTCCTTTTGCTGAGAAATTTAAACTTTGTTTGTTCATGATTGAATCCTAAACCTCACTCCTGCTAGGCCAATGTTCCAGCTCCCTCCCGCCAGAGCCTTGAAACTGTGCATGTATCCGCAATTTCATCTACTATTTATTTTCCTCTGTAGTCTGAGAAACATTAGAAAACTTGACAGGTAAAATTTTATTAAGTAGATTAATATTTTCTGTAAAATATTTGTCAGCATAATGAACAAGACTTATTCATGTGTTTACTTAACAAATTGTTAAGATGTCATACACATGTAAGTTATAAAATTAAGGAGCCATGGTTTCCATGTGCAAGGAAGTCACATACCTGGTACAGATGACTATATATGATAATAATAATCTTTGGAATCAGGAAAAATAGAAGTCACATGACCCTGTTACTTTTTATGCTCTAGCTTTGCCGTGTTTTATCTCAAACAGAGCTATAGCTTTAAAAAAATTGAACTACTTAAAAAAAAAATACTGCTGCCTAAGTCCTGCCATGGATGAGCGAAACAAGAACTTGAAGTGAGAAATAAACTGGCCATTTGGAGTTTTAAAACTTCCTCTAGTGATTATAGAGTGTAATGTTCTAAGTTGACACTATCTAGGTGAGTGGTCAGAACCTAAAGAGAAGAGGCTAGATAGGAAAAGATGAACCTGTGAAGAGAGGAATGTGGGAGAGAGCAGAGCATGGTTTGGAGCAAAAGCTTTATATTTATGAAGACGTTGTGTCAGAATCTGGATCGGACACTATGGTCCCCTATTTGCAGAACTTTGTTGTAGGAACTGCATTCCAGGAGCCTCATCCTTTGACAGCAGAGCAGTGTAGACATAAAGCAGGTCTGAAGTACCTGGCAGGCACCAGGATAATCACCATGGTTGCTTGTGCAGGGTCTGGGAAGATGGCTCAATAAGTAAGAGCATTGGCTCTGTCCTGAGCATTAATTCAAAGAACTCTCATGGAAGCGAGGCATGGCTAGCTGCATATGCCTGGGAACCAGCATTGTGGGGCAGAGAAGAGACAGTGGCTCCTACAAGTTCCTGGGTCCCCAGCCTAGCCAGCATGGTAAACTTACAGTTCAGTAAATGGCGTTGTTTCAAAAAAATAAAGTGAGGAGCAATAGAGGAAAACATCCAAGATTATTTGGTCTCTGCATGGGCCCACCCTTGTCCCTGCAGTCCTACTTGCCATCACTGTACACACACACACATGCACACACACACGCACACACACGCACACACACGCGCACACACACACACCACACAACAGTAGCTCAGGAAACAGGATGCCACTAGACTACATATACTATGTTCTTGAGTTTAGATTGTATTTGAAAACAGTGAAGATGTAGTGATTTTTTTTTTCTAGACAGGGTTTCTCGGTAGCTTTGGAGCCTGTCCTGGAACTAGCTCTGTAGACCAGACTGGCCTTGAACTCACAGAGATCCACCTGCCTCTGCTTCACAAGTGCTGCCATTAAAGACATGAGCCACCTTTGCCCGGTGCAGATGGTTGTGGCAGTCTTTTATGGGGTGGCCCATCCAATTTGGTTGCCAGTGCTTGTTGTCGGAAAGAGTAAAGTCTTAAATTTTATAGTGACATAATGTAGTACCAGAGATCTTAAATGATGTTGCCAGAATAAAATTAAAACAAAATATCTCTAAAGGGAAATAATTACTAATAAAATTATTGACTATTGTCATCAACTTATTAATTAAATTAGTTATTTGATTATCTAGGTATTAGTATTTTCTAAACAGCCAGATTTTTCTACATTGGTGGCTAAGTGAGGAAGTACAAACTGGGTGTTCAGGGAGTGTTTGTTAAAGCCACTGAACTTTTGGTTAACTTTTGGTTACAGAGTATGGATGAAATAGTTTGTGAAGTAGTGAATGAGGTGCATTTTGTTTCTACAGATTTTGAAAAGTGATTTGCACTTCCCATGTAGTTTACATTTGGAACTATGTGTCAATTCATTTGAAAACCTTTTCTTCCTGTTGAGCATATGATTTATCAAGGGTGCTCTTGCCTCTTTCATTTAAAAAAAATGAGTTTAAAGGTTTACTAATTGTAAGTCTAGTATTGCATTGTTCCATAGGAAGGGTTTCAGTCTCCAAGTTCGAACAACACTGTTGAGACATTATCATAACAACATCAAGCTCTTAACCTTTTCTAACCAACCAGACTGAAACACAGTCACAGCTTTTATTCTAAAGAATACCAGTCTATTTACATTTGAGAAAAGAAGGGTGTCTTAGAAATAGCACATAACACTTCACGTTTTCCAGGTAAGAATGAGAAACAATTTGTCACATCAACTCTTCCATTCTAATTTCTCTATTTGGAATTAGATAACGTCACTCTAACGCAGTCGCAAACATCTCAATTTCTTACCAACGGCTCTTCACCGGGCATAGAATCCGGAAAACGCATGGAATGCTATGATATTCACTAAGTAACATAGATAACTATTAACGAGTTACTATATGAAAGGTGCTTCAGGCTGAAATTAAATAAAATGGGCTAAGTGCTAGTGAGTCTGATGATGGACTCCTTGAGCTTGCAGCACTGGGACATGCCACAGCAGCTCACTGGAGGCATCGTGCCAACATATGGCAAGGTTTAACCTGTCTTATCACGTCTCTGCTGTGAGCATGGGTTTTCACAATTAGTGATGAACTACAAACATTTTTCAACTTTTTATTACATAAATTTCAATAACTGAGAAAACCATGCTATTCATTTGGCCAAATATTTTAAGTAAAATTTATATCTTAGCTTTTCATCTTTAAGTATGTTTCCTTAATCATGGGTTAATTGGATGTCTTGAAGACTATTGGCCCTTTTCTTCATAGCGCTTACCCAATCCGGATATTATTATTGCTCTTCTGTTTACTCAGTCGTTCACTTGGCAGGTAGGTTTAAATCTAGGATGTTATGCACTTCACTTTTTCCCCACATGAATCCAGAGGCCCAGCAGAGGGCTCAGGACATAGTAGGGCCCCCAAAAGAGTCTGTGTGGGTATGTTGTTCCAGACTCTGCTGTGTTATGATGATGTGATTTACTTGGGGAATTTAGCTTGTTTGAGCTAGTGAGGAGAACTTAGATCCCTAGACAGCATTTGATACAAGTTCCAGCCTTTCTCTTAGACCAGAAAGTTTGCTTTACTTAATTTCACTTTTCTGTGTTGTGTCTTTAACATAATAAATGCAATTTTATAGTCATTTGAGGTCATTGAATATATAATTAGTCAATACTTAATTATTTGAAACAGATATTTAATTATAAATGTTAGTATAAATATTGACAGTACCTTTTTACATCACACATATATAAGATTATATATTTAATTTAAGATTATATAGATGCATATATTATTTCTTTTGTAGCTATTTCTCATTAAGTTAAAAAAGAGTATTAAAACTTTTGCTGTGGCTGTATCCTAGTAATCTTCTTAGGGTTCCCCCTTTTACCTTCACTCTGCAAATTATGGATACTTTGTAAGCTTTAAGCTTCTTATTTCTCAAAAATGACTCCCACAGCTACAGGTGCATCATGAGTGACTTTAGTACAGAATCAAAACTGTAGATCTTCTCCATGGTTGCCAAGTAATAAGCAGTATTTCAGCAAATTCTTACCCCCACTTCATCCAATGTTTGATGTTTGAAATATCTGAGGTTCAGGTGATATTTTAAATGGAAAAAAGGTTTGATAATCCCGAAGGAAATAAAAAAATGCAAGTATTTCCCAATAGAGGACACTTTGTCTAACTTCCCAAGAAACAGTAATTAATTACAGGGTAGGTCAATAGAGCACTTTTTTTTTAATTGAGAGAAAATGAGAAGGGTTTGTAGTCCCAGTTAACTACAAGAGATCTGTAGCTTATTGCACAACATGGATACCCTCCGAATGAGCCTTTTTAAGTTCTGTACACACATTGTACTGTGCCTTGGAGTATATATTACGAAAGTGTGAAAATATGATTATTACCAGAATATTCAATAAGAAGGATAAAATAATAATTTGAGAAAACCGATTTCTCAAAGGAGCAAAGATTAGGATTAAAATGAGAGTAAGAAGAGCATAAAGGTAATTCAACATTTGATTAAGGGCTTAATCTACTTATCTTTATTCAAGTCAAGCCTTTTTCAAATTCTTAACATTTGATAAAGCAAGACTTATTTTTAGATGTTCTTACCTCAGAATAGAGCATAAAGGATAAAAGTCCTACAAATTGAAGGGTTTAATAACATTGATGTAGGGACAATGGATTATGAAGATTAGCATATTGTACTCTATAGCTTTCTTCTATCTGAAGCACCATATTCAATTTTTCCGTTTATGATCAGAACTGAGGGTGTAGTGTCAGGTTTTCTCTGTATGGGTGTACTGGCTGTTTATGACAATGACTTCAGAAGAAAGTGTGGAGTGAATATCCAAGAGAAATTAAGAAAGAACTAGGGGTGGGGAAGACCAGCAGAATGCCTTTAATTGAATTGTATTTGCAAAAATAAATTGGTGAGTGGCACAAGGGAATAAAAAAAAAATCCCTTAGAACTGCAACACCCCTTAGTTCATAAATATTCCACTATTCATTTTTTTTTTTTTTTTACTGTTAGTAGGAAGGGCTGTGTCCTTTGCTTTGATGACGGTAACGAGTTCTATGACATTGCCACTTTGAGTTCTTGCTTCATTAGATTGGGTGACTGTTTATTTGAAATTGTAATGAAATATTTACTTTATAGAGCTATAAGGATTAAGTGTGATAATTGAGGGAGGCTGATCTGGAGCGTTGGGTGTAATAGGTCCCCCTTGTTTGAATACAGAGTGCACAGAGAAAGAAGGAGCAAGTGAGTGTGTTTCTGCCTGTCACTTTCTTTCTACATGTTGTTTTTTCTTCTGGAGATAAGTGGGCCTAATGCTGAACAAATACTGGAAATCAGAAGGCACTGAGAATCATTCTCCTCTCGCTTTCCCATGGCAGCGTGATAGACGCTCAATCAAAGAACCCCCTCCTCTCAGCAAAGCAACAATTTTGTCACCACGAGCAAATCCAATTGAAAAGTCCCTTGGACTGAGAAGCGAACTCCGGTTGTCAGAATCAGCAAACAGAATGAAAAGAACTAAGAAGAGTAAATTGGCACCTGGGGCCTCCGTGGTAGCCGGTGATAGGCTGTGGCATTGTGTTGGGCAGACATTCAGCCATTTTCAGATATAATGGGAGAAATTAATGCAAATGAGTCAATGGAATGAAATGCATTTTAATGCAGATCCGAAGGACTAGCCGAACTGCTTGATAACAAGTCGCTTTAAGAAAAAGCATCCATTGTGAGGACTCATTTTTTCCCCATTTCTTCTCACTAGTGCCTCATAAGGGCTCTTTGTTCTCTACGTAAACTCTTTCTAAACTATTGACATTGCTCATTTATGTGAGTTTCAGATTTTTCTTTCCTCCCCTGACAAAGTAGCCTTGGGTGATCTGGGAAAACGTTAATTGCAAGAGGACAAGGAAACGGGCTGAAACAAGCGATGCAGTCATTAAGTGTGATGTTGCAGTTGTCCATGCCTCATTATTACATGCATACAAGGCAATAAAATGCATGTTTCACAAACAAATCTTTTGACAACTGCAGTTCAAGAGCCTCCAGCTGTCCTGTTTTCTTACATCTACTTCTCTTGCTTTAGTAATCATTACAGAAGCTAAGCTTCAGATTCACAGAACAGCCCTTTATGTTATGAAAGAAGCACAGTCATTTTACACAGTAAAAAAACAAAAAAAAACAAAAACAAAAAAAACAAAGTTTGCTTTCAAATATTTAAAAATGCCTGCTTTTCAGAGTTATCTTGAACTTCTGAGAAATGTTTTGGAAATGATATTTAATAGTATTGGAGGCGGTGGAGAGATGTGAACAAGGTCTCAGGAAAGGAAGTCTTTCATGAACCAATAATTGGAAGAGTGACCTTAGAAAATAGAAACAACAACAACTAAACAACAACAAAACCATTGCTTTAAGAATTAAGAGTTCCTCTTCCACTTTAGCTTCCTGATGCTTCTGTTGGGCTACTAATGCAAACCATTTTTTTTTTTTAAATGAGAGACAAAAATAGTTAGATGTAAAGGTCGTTAAGTTTTGTGCAGCTTGGACATGGGGAACTGTCAGCAAAGCAGCCAGGGGTGGGGGTGGGGACGGGGGTGGGGGATGTGAGTGTGCGTGAAGGCAACAGATTCAGCATTGTCCGAAAGTTCCAGACCAGTGATTAATGTGTGAGATAATGGACTTGGGAAATGAGTAAACACTCCCCATGCTCCCTGCTTTGTGCCTGAGCGACTTGATGACAAGGGCAGAGCAAGGTGAGAATTTAAACAGGACCACAGGAAAAAGAAGACAAAGCCCTAGCAGCAGTGTGATGCTGGGGAGGGGAGTTTACTCCTTCTGCTGCATCCAGGGTATAAAATGACTTCCTCCAAGGCAGGCATTAACTGGGCACTAATTTAAAGTTCAACATGGGGACGGAATTAGAGGTAGAAATTGTACGTCACTCAGACATCCTGCAATATAGCAGATATTTATAGTCATCTCTTTTCATTTGCTTCTTTTATTTATTTATTTATTAAAGATTTCTGTCTCTTTCCCGCCACCGCCTCCCATTTCCCTCCCCCTCCCCCAATTAAGTCCCCCTCCCTCGTCAGCCCAAAGAGCAATCAGAGTTCCCTGCCCTGTGGGAAGTCCAAGGACCACCCACCTCCATCCAGGTCTAGTAAGGTGAGCATCCAAACTGCCTAGGCTCCCACAAAGCCAGTACATGCATTAGGATCAAAAACCCATTGCCATTGTTCTTGAGTTCTCAGTAGTCCTCATTGTCCGCTATGTTCAGCGAGCTTCTTAACATCAGGGGCCCAGAAAGAACTGAGTCACGGGTTTGTATTCAGATGTTCTGATGGATGATGGAGAGGGAGAAGCAAGTTTATATTTTGATTAAGTTTTCATGTCAAGGTATTACTGGTTATTGCTTAAGTAATTAAACAGGCTGAATGTTCCTCTCCTGATAGGATGGCATTTGTTAGCACACCCTGATCACCTGAATTTAGGCTTCTTGAAAACCCTGGAAGCAGCTGATACATATAGAATATATATTTACATTGCATTGCATGTGCTGTGTTCCTGTGCTGACTCCCACTCCCCTGGGTCGGCTCCAACAGAGATAGTTTTCCTCTTCTCTATACTAACGTTAGCTTAAAATACTAATGCTGTCAGTTCTCTACGTGAAAATCTACTTCTCCTTCTCCCTGTTGGCTTGAAAAGAACACATCAAAACCACATACACTTCGTGTTTGTGACTCTCTAAACACTGGCCAATGCTCTGGCCTAATGTCATTCACTCCTTTAAACAGTGTTTACCAAAGTTTATCCATGAAGAGACAGCTTTAAATCTCTCATCCGGTCCCCAAAGCATCTGTCTGTAGTAGCTAACTTAAACATTTCCTGAATGGTCACATGGCTTACAGATTCTAAATCCATTATAGACTTTCTGTGAAGCATGGCGCTTCTTTATGTGTTTGCTCTGTCTGCACGTTAAGGCCTTGATTTAGGAAACCCCATACAGGATCTCCTTAAATGCAGGTTGGGAAGTCAGTACTGAAAAGCACTACTCTCTTGCAATGTGCTACTTTCCAAGTACCTTTAACAATCTTTTAGGCTTCTCACAAATAGGCTTGTGGGGTTTGCCTTATTACAAACCCATTTCAGTGATTAGGAAAAATGGTCCCTAGAGAGAGTGTGATTTACTTGGAATAGACAGTGAGAACTCTACAGAGCCAGGGCTTAGCCACTGCTCCATTTATTTTACTACAGCCTCAAAGAAAATACATTAAAAGTGAAAATCATTTCCTTATATTGCTCTTGATCTAATGCTTATGGCATTTAGGGCATTAAAAACAGTTTTTCCTAATTTTGCTTTTGATCTTGAGTTTCGAATTGCTATGTATTGATTTAAGTGATATTTCAACATTTAATTAAATGCATGTTTATTATGAGTTACTGAGGCATAATATTAATTATTCAAGCTAAATAAACTACTGTTGCTTTATGTCAATAACAAGCCCTTTCAAAAATCTTCAAACGTGTTTGTTACTCAAACTTTCAATACCTATTTCTCATGTTTTATGCATTAAATTTTACTTAACCAGTAATCAAGCAGGGGCAGTATATGAAAGCTTTCTCTCATGGTTACAAATTTGTTATGTGAGCCATTGTTTTTCATGACCCTTTCAATTCACTAGGTCACCTTCAAAAGAGAAAGGTAGGCACAGGTCATAACTAGGCATATCCATGATTATTAAGAATTCCCTCTTTCATGGTTTAGCACACACATCCTAAACATGGACTGAGAGCAATGAGTCCTGGCATCTTAGACAAATGAGCAAGTATTTAATTCTTCATACCAGTTATACATGCTTCTCAAGTTCATTGTAAGGTTCTATGCTAAAATTAGTGTTTTCTATTAAAATTCTCTCATTTCTACCAGTCTCCTCTAGCTGAAGAGATAGAGAAATAAAGTAACGATGATTTGGTCCACTTCCTGATGTAGCAATAAAACCTACCATTCTCACAGCTATTCTTTTCTGCTCTCTATTGATATATCTACCTCTATAGCAGCTTCAGGGTTAAAATATCTTTTCCATCTACTCATGTGAGATAGATAATAAGATCAAATTTTATTAAGAGATTCTTAAAACAGCACAAAACAAATAGGGCGCATGAGCCGGTTCAGAAGGCAAAGGTCCTTGCCTCCAAGCCTGATGATCTCAGTTCAATTATAGGAACTTACACGGTAGTAAGAGAGAACCAGTTGAGGCTAGCTGTTCTTTGGTCTCCACATGGGTATCAACGTATGCATGGATGCATGTGCATACAGGCAAACCAAGCACTCATCCAACCAACTAAACAAAGAAGCAAATGAAAAAAAAGAGATGGTCGAAAGAATAACAAAGTTTCTAAAGCTTGGTTGTTAATAATAAATCTTTAACTTAATTAGCCAAGTGGTGCTTCTGGGAAGCATCTTAATGTGCACAGTTTCCTTACAGATAATAAAACAAAACTCATAACTCATAGGCAAAATTAATCAATTTTCTCGTAAACTTTTAAAGGGGAGTGTGAAGGATACAAGCTTTTTATCAGGCTCTTTGCTCTTCACTGCATGAAGATAAAATGTTATTAAATATGATGTCAGTGCCATGTATCATTGTTCATAGCTGTAATTACAGTTCTTGGGAGGCTGAGGCAGTAGTATTCAGATTTCCCTAGGACATAGAGAGAGCCTTTCTAAACCATACCACATATACAGACAAACCAAAAAAGCACTAGTGACCGACAACATGTCTCACTGTGCCACCGTCTTTGTTCTGTTTAAAAGCCACCTGAAACACAGTAACTGTACAGATAATGGTATCATTCATGCTTTCAGTGTTTAAATGGGCTACACATCTGTGTCTTCTTTTTCTAGTTATGTCTAGAAGATATAATTCGGACTATATTTGTTTTTAATTGTTTGAGTATTTCATGAAATGCTTTAGGAAATGTGAGACACCCTAGGGCATTGCAAAATCTGTGCTGGGAAGCACTGGCCCAGAGAATGGTTACTAAATTCTGACAGCTGTTGGGTCAATGGGCTAAGCCATTTAACCTCAATAAACCTCATTCTCCTCATCTGTAAAACAAAACTCTTAGTGTTGACCTAATTCACAGTTCAGGTTGGCAGCAGCTAGGAAAATATTAGGAGTGAACATCCTCCAACAAAGAATTAACTCCCTTGTCTTTCAAGAATCTTACATACTGCTGTTCAGATATTTTAGTACACAGCGTAAAAAGGGGGAAATGAAGTATGTTATTTGTAGTTGGACAGGAATCAGAAAGTCAGTCAGATTTTCAGGATATTAGTTGAGTGTTCCCACATCGAGAATCATGGCTAGGGTCAGAAGAAAAACAGGTAAGATCAGATAGGAAGCTCTTATCAGCGAGTTAGGTGTGAAGTCTTCTGTTCTAAAGTGTTGCTAGACCAGTTTTGAACTTTGTTTCAGAAAATATTTTGCTGAGGTAGCATATGAAAAAGAGAAAAAAAGAGAAAAATTGCAGAAATACTTGAATGGAGGGTGTAAAGGTGTAATATTGAGGCAAACAACTCCATACTAGTTGGCTTCTGGGCTAGTTATAACAATGACATCTCCTAAAGTCGGAATCAATGAAGAAAGTTTGAAAACAATGAGGCATTTAGTCGTTTATATTTTAAATATGAAATGAAGCTTGCTTTATATTCCTTTGCAGTGAATGGTACATACCTGCACCGCTATTTCTTGTTTCGAAGGTTCGTTCTCCTGGCAGATGTAGAAGTAGCTGACCACAGTGACTTTGCTTTTAAAACGGAAATATGGAATAGTCAGACCATTGCTCATAATTGAAGATTGATTATATTTCAAACTCTCAAAATGTGCCTGGTTCCCAAGCTCTCTTCCAGTTGATAGAAGAGTAAGAATACTGGCAGTGAAATACTGAGTCCAATTTTCCTTCATGCTGTTATAAGAGCGATGCCAGTAATCTATGAATATTTGTATAATTCTGTACTTTGAACATACTAACATTACTATTTATTTGCCAAAAAGTGATCAATAAAAAAGGATGTTACAAAGCTTCAATTCATTCCCCTTTAAACTAGTAAGTCTGAATCAGATGTTGAAATAAAGATTAGCCGTTTTTTGCATGTGGTGGTGGTGCATGAACCTTTTAAGGGATCCGTGAATTATTGCCTTGGTTCAGCATGAGTGCAATGAGAAGAAATGTACCTCATCTGTAATACACTGTGTAGACTAATATCAGCTCCTTTTTTTCTTATATTGCAGCGAGATATTGATCTGGTAAAATGGTACCATATTGGAGCTGTCTGTTGTGGTATTCATCATACTGTCACATCCCTAGTGCCTTGGAGTTATTGGAAAGTGGAATTGAGAGAGTTCTGTCATTTGGTGTGGCACTTCATTCACAGGACAGTCACTACAATATCTGCAGTGGTTCACTTATCTTTCTAGCTTAGATGGCTTCACCTTTAGTAATAAGATGGCCTTTCTCTAACTCCATGCATAGTGGTATAAACAGGTGGAGCTAACTCTCTCAGGGTCTCCTCTCACTGGGCAGCCTTACTCTCTTCTAGTCTCTGTCACACCTGGCGCAGGTCCTGATGCTGACGTGTTGAGCTGATCCCTGGGAGACATATCTGAGCTCTGGCTTCAAGCTCCTTTGCTTTATCTGACGATAATAATAAGGCAAAAGATGAACTTTTACATGTAGAAAGCTTGTTATTTTTTTTCCCACTTGAGCATATCAGTTAATGTTAAAAGATCTTTCAAAAGTATGAAAAGATACTGTCAATCCTCAGTGAGTGGATTACACAGTTTGAATGAATTATTTTTGTTTGGTATTCCTGCCAACAACCTGATGATTTTACTAGACTGTCATGTCATTTTAAAAGTAATTTAAGAACAAGGATTCCACCAGAAGAATTAAATGCTGTCTGTGGGAGAGCATTAATATAAAGTGTATGAGTAGTTGCTCTTCAGGAACATTCTCAGTTACAGACACATTTGCCGTGGCTCAGGAACTGAGGAAGAACACAGAGACAAGTCCCTGGTTCCTAGGAGTTTGAACTTCTTTGCAAAAGCACAATGCTGTCAAAGTAAGTGACTAGTCAGATAGACGCTAATGCAAAAACTGTGGCCACTGGAACTCAAGGGTGCAGCTTTTAACTGGCAACTACAAAAACAGTAAAGATGGAAACCTCTGAGTATTTAGCACATGGTTTTGCATTGGAGATAAAGCACAGGGGTCAGACGCAGCTCACAATGGTGTATGAGCTATGGCTACACTCAGGTTAAAATCCATACTTTTAAAAATAGTATTTTGAAAACATACCACTTATTTGCTGTTACTTTCAGGGCATTAAAGCCTCAGAGATGACATTTTTGGTGACTAATCTGTTTCTCCTCAGTCAGCGCTGGTATTTACAATGCACTTATTATGAAGGATATGTTAAATGAATCACAGCAGCATGAATGGACATTTTTCAAAAGCCCAATGATATTACTGTAAATCTGCTACTATGTGACCACAGAACACACATGGAAAGTTTTTTAATATGTAGCACACTAGTAACAAATGTTGATGGCGATGTGTCCATGAGGTTTTATGGGAAATATTGTTTTATTGTGGCATATCTGGCTTGCTTTCCTTATTGCTTAGTGTCAAATGAAATGAATTCTAATGTGAGAAACCAGACATTTTCCCATTTTCTTGACCTATATACTTGGTATTGTTAGGAAATTATGTTCATCCTTGTTTTCTTACTTTTATATTAGACTTGTAGCAGCTAAATATATTTAAAGACACACTTTTTATTGCTTCTAATTTGCACACATTGTGTCTTACACCAGGGGATGCTGGAAGAGTAAGTTTATTCCGAGTAAATGAACATGTTTAGACAGTTAACCATTTGGTCAAGATTATAAGGTATAATTACAAAAATAATTTCTATATCCTATGGAGGATTTAGGTCAACAAGATCTTCAATCATTAGAAAGTGCGGAGTGGCAATCTTCGGCAAAGCCATTATTGAGCTGTCCGTGTTCACTAGAAAGGACAGAAATAGAACATCACTGTATTCTGTAAACAGTTTCAATTTGATCTGTGTACACGATAAAAATCTTGGCTTCTCCATGCATTTAGGTGCTGTCATAGCTGTTGTTGCCAAATAAGAATGCAGTGTGATGTTATTATAGTAAACAGCACTTAAGCACAGCTGGCAGAATTGATCAGGGCCACATTAGAGTGAACTTCCACAGATGACTGACACAGCAGAAACAATAACGGAATATGCAAACAGTTCCTGCAGCGAATGCTCCGGGGATCAGGCACCATTATTTTTGACTTTGAACAGGGAAAAGGGGGCAGATTTGTAACCTCCTTTTATACAAAAAGGTTCTGGGTATTATGTAAACATCTGACTGCCATTTATAATGGTGGTTAGTTACGATGCAAAACCCAAGCCTCCCCTGACTATTTACATTCCATTAATTATTAAAGGAGAAAAACATAAACATTAGATAACTGTGTTTAATGTTTCATTTAAGAATTTTTTTAAGCTGTCTCTTCTCAATTAATGTTTGTTATCAAGATTGTGTTTTAACTTGGACAGCAATGCATGAGCTTCGTTGATGGTTCCCACCCTTCTCCCATTTTATTAGAGCTATATATTGGTGCATTCATGTCATAATAATAACATTATTAAAATATAGTGCACAAATTATTGGATGACATTTATTCAGGGTATGTCTTTTATTCTTAGATTTAAGATCAATTTACATTTTTCTCATTACTAAAAATATGAATTTACCATACAAATTGTAGTGGGGCAATGGATCAGTGCTTTTAGGTTCCATGTTACTATTTCATTACTGGACTGAAAATAACCAGATAGCCTTTAAAATTTATTTATTTATTTATTTGTTTGTTTAAAGACAGAGTTTCTCTTTGTAGCCTTGGCTGTCCTAAAATCTTTCTGTAGACAATACTGGCTTCAAACTAAGAAATCTACCTTCTTCTGCATCTCAGGTGCTGGCAGTAAGCTGTGCACCTTCATGCACATCTCCAATTATTTTTTATAAAGTTAAGCAATTAAAGCATGCAAAATGAAATATTATCGTATACGATTTTGCCATTACAAAGCTCATTTATTTGAAATGCTAACTTCTCTTATTACTCTCTGTAAGATCAATAGGTCCCTTGTCATTCATTCATTTTTTGTGCATACATTAATTAGAAAATACAGATATGGCATTTCAGGTAGGTAATACTACACTTCCTCAGTCAAAGTTTAGGAAGACAAGCACGATTCAGATTGATTGCATGGAAGCAGTAGATAAATCAACATTCAAAGAAATGATTATCAATGGCCAGGATGCTCCCCAAAATGATGATGCTTATGCATAGACTCCAAGCTTGGTGTAGAGTGGGGAGGAAGTATAAGGATGGTGAAGGAAGTGGAGCATAAGAGACCATAAAATAAGTATAAAAGATGTTAGAAATTACGAGCTCTGTAAGTCTCTTTGCTTAGCATTGTGCCCGGCATAAAGTGTTTCCAAATATAGGTTCTCAAAAGCATCAAACTTTTCAAAAGGAAAGGTGGTTGCCATAAAACATCAGGAAAATGAAAGGTGTCTATTTTATTTTCAGTTGCCTATTTTCACAACCTCTGACCCCATTTCCTTAGTCACCAATCATCAGACACTCAGCTTTGTTTATATATAGCTTTGCCCTCTTATGCTGTTTGCTTGTTGTTGTTGTTGTTCGTGTGTGTGTGTGTGTGTGTGTGTGTGTGTGTGTGTTAAATGGTGGCAATACTGTAACACAGTCTAGGGTGTTGAGTTTTTAGGAGGAAAGGAGTTACCATTTACAAAACTTTTGTTTCTTATTCAGGTTTATAAAATGGCATAATGTCTAGATGTCTTCTACTCATTGCTCTTTACAAGAGGACATTACCCAGTGTATCCTTTTAAAATCTGGGTTGTTCCTTAACTGCACAGTTCTGGGAAAAACCATGGGATACTCTCAATAAACCATAACTCCATATAATGTTACTTGTACATATATATTTACAGTATGGTCATTTGTTAATGAATAACCAATTGTCATTGATAGTTTTAAATAATGATTTAAAAAACTGCTTATCAGTGCAACCAACTTTGAATTTGAGAATGCTATTATGTTTTCTAAACTGGGATCCTTCAATTATAAAGGGAAGATTTTGTTTTTTACTTTAATTCCATTCCAATTAACATAGGCAGATAGAATTAATCACATGTGTTAAACCTCCCTACCTGTAGAGAGGGACTGAAAGAGGCACAGGAAGTGATACACCGACCATGTAATCATTAAGTAGGGTGCTGGGGTCCTAATTCAAGGACAAAAATGTCCTTTTTATTCCTGCACAATTTACATAAGACTTGTGTCTCATGACACTTACTCTCATGTAAGAGTTACTTTTTGAAATAGCATTCTAGTTGCTCCCAAGCTTAGATGATGAAGGCATTTTTTTTTGGTATCATTAAGAACTGGGAACCTGCAGCAGACAGCCGTCCATTTCTTTAAGAATGGGTTTTATGGACAGTATCTGGTTTCATTATGGTCTCACATTAGGTTTTGAAAGGTGAAGAAGGACTTCAGAACATATCACTTGGAAAAGCACCACACATCAAAGGAGGCAGCAATATGGTTTTTTCATCTTTTATTGATTTTTTTGAGCTCTACATTTTTTCTCTGCTTCCCTCTCTGCTCATTTCCTCCCATTTAACCATCTCCCAAGCTCCTCATGTCCCCATTTTACTCAAGAGATCTTGTCTTTTTCTACTTCCCATGTAGATTAGATCCATGTATGTCTCTCTTAGGGTCCTCATTGTTGTCTAGGTTCTCTGGGATTGTGGTTTGTAGGCTGTTTTTTTTTTTTGATTTATGTTTAAAAACCACTTATGAGTGAGTATATATGATAATTGTCTTTCTGGGTCTTGGCTATCTCACTCAAAATGATGCTTTCTTGCTCCATCCAAAATATAGAAAGAACACAAGAAATTGGTCATCAAAAGAACAAATAATCCAATAAAAAATGGAGTACAGACCTAAACAGAGAACTCTCAACAACATGTTCTTACACTAGTCTCGTCGTTGGTTCTCCAGTAAGACTCACCCTATACCATTTCTTGATTTAAATTCACATTTAGATAAAGCAGATAAGTCTAAAGAAATCTGAAGTCTAAGTAGTTTTGTTTTCTCCAACATTCCTTGAGATGTCCTTGCAACTATCCCACAGAATGTACTTATTATGATATGGCAATTATCATATTATAATAGGCAATTATTGTTTTTCTTCCCTTTTAAACTATGAGGTCAAATATTCTGACAGGCATACTGAAGTTTGTATGACAATGATATATCTGAGAGAGCATTATTATGGAACAGTTTTCATAGTCACTTGTGTCCATAACATGTTCTCATGATGATGAGACAACACTAGAACTTGAAGAGGAAAAAAAAAAGGAAAAACCGAGCCAGATGACTCCCTTAATAGTGATAAGGCTTAGAGGGAAAAATTTGAGAAGTAGATTAGTAAAAACAATCTCATATAACACCTAGTGCCATACCATCCATAACCTATGTTTAGACATGTGGCTTAATTTGATTTTTTACAGCAATCTTTAGTTCAGAAGTTGTTAGTGCCACCTAGGATATACAGAAGTATATCGAGACAAAGGTATTTGAAAAAGCGTAGGCAGAGGAGATACTACATTAAGAGTGGAAAAGAAGCAGATGTCAATTTAGATTAAAGGTGTAGTATGCCTAGATCACACTACCTATTGACTTCTGGAAAATTCTCTTAAGTGAAAACAGGTTTAAAGTTTTCTACTCTCTCAGGAAAAGCTACATAACATACCATTATTTCCTCAATACCAGACACTTGGCATTTACCTTTAGCTTGGCATTTCTTTGCCCATAGAATTTTAAACTGTACATGTTAGTTAGCTTATAGTTAAATATATCTCTCCTCATGTTTCACAGAGCTTGGAAAATAATGGGAAAATTAATATCTTATATAAGATGTGGGGGACTTGATTGTTTGTTTTATAACTTCATTTTTTGTATTTTTACAGCAGTGTTATTGTATACATTTAGATGCCTTAGTAAGAATTAATTCATATTTCAAATCTAGCATATAAAGTAAACTGTTTCAGACATGTCTTCATGGTCACAATTAATTTTATTAGACAGTTTAAGAACATATTTTGTTAGATTTTCTATTCAATTCAAAAATGAAAATATAGTACAGAATAAGTTAAATAACTAAATTATAGAACTTCTCCATAAACAAATGTCTCAATTTCTCTTCCATTTTATTGCTTTTGTCTAACAATGGGAGAGATGGTTTTGGTTGAATTTTCCTCCTTAATAACCAATGCAGATAACAAGTATTGCATGGCCATTATTTATATGCCATTTTTCTTTACTTACTGTTATCTGATGAAGAGCTTAGTTGTTGATAGTTTGCCTTTATAGTCTCCTTCCAATAATCAAAGTTTAAAAATCAATTATTGTATGTCTTTCAACTGTTTAGTACTCTGAAATAAAAGTTCATGCCAAATGTACCATAAGCATAGTTTCAAAGAACTTAATTGTACTTGGTTGGAGAAAAATACATGCAGAGCAGTTCAGTTCAATGAAAAGATGTAAAGAACTAAAGAATTATTAGAGAGTTAAGAGAGTGAACGATTCCATATCTTCTCTGCATGATAACAGTTGGCACTGACTTGTTGAGAAGACTAGCAGTACCCACTGTTGCTTTATCTAGGAAATGTAGCAGCACTATGGTAATGTTGGCCATACATAGTTATTGCAGATCCTGCCAGAGAGAAAGTTAGACACTGCTTAAGTGTCAAGACAAAATGGTACATATATAGCTTTAATATTAATATAATGATAAAGTTATTGAGTACAATGTTCAAATATATTATTTCAAAATGCATTCTCAATGAAAATGACAACCCTTTTTAAATGTATGATATTGCCATGTGAAAATATGATAAATGAAAATGAATTCCAGTAACTTTTCATTTCAAAATAAGGCATTTTGTCTTAAGTGATTGCTATAAGATAGTAAATATGTCCACATGCATACATAAGACATTCTATTTCATCCAGCTTTAAAAATGACACTTCTTATGCCTCCTTATCCAACTGCTTAATAGTTGATCCTAACTGTGAGTTGTATCATCATGAAGAAAACATTTGTTTAAGGTGTTGTCATCTGAAACATAATGAAATCATCATAATATTTAGAAATTTTAAAGAAAGTTGTTTGAAGTTTGGTCTCTATATGGCTTTAAATTTTAAATCAATACCTGCATTTTTAAGGAACATAACTTGTTCTTCGATATGCTATGTTACTAACTAATTTTGAAATGCCAACCAAATGGAAGACATACTTACACGGAAAACTATTTGTTAAATGAAGCCTTTCTTGAGCTATTATAATATTTTTGTTCTGATTTTATGGTGGATTGTACTATGGTTGACTGATAAAGAATGAAGTATTTAGAACTCATTCTATTTGATGTAGGTAGTCAGAAAAAATGGTTTAAAGAAGGTATACCAGATGTGTGATTTGGCTGTCTCCATCAGTCATGAGCAAAGAGAGTGAGCAACAGATAAACCCAATGGATGTTGAATTATTTCTGCGTGTGGGATTGAAATAATGAGACAATGTCTGGATGCAATTATTTGGAAAGTTCTTGACCTTTATTTGTACAAGTTGATATAATTATGATTTCATGAGGAATAGTTTTGAAATTTTTAAGCCAATTTTAGCTCAGTGTTTATATTGTGTCTGACTTCATGGAAGTGTTTCCTACATTTAACTTTTTTTTTTACTACATCTTTTAAAGCTCAAGTGATTAGCTTCAGAGAGTTTTACTTCAAGATCTAATTTCAAATAATTATTCTTGCTTACTTATGAAGAGGATTTCTGACAGGATCCTGTGATTTTTTTTCAAGTTAAACATTCTTTTCCTTTATATTTGTGTTTAGTGTCAGAAAATACCAAAGAGAAACGCAGGTAAAGTAGTTCTTATTGGCTAAGTAACCAAACCTCTTTCTGACAACTTCAAAACCCATCCTAGGCTCATATCTGCATTTGTCTAGTATATCCTGTGCAGGAAGAAAGTTACCACCCACTTGTATCTTTTGAGCATTTGAATACATATCCTGTGCGAATAACAGCATATTCAGCTTAT
Organism: Microtus ochrogaster; assembly: GCF_000317375.1. Taxonomy (NCBI): domain Eukaryota; kingdom Metazoa; phylum Chordata; class Mammalia; order Rodentia; family Cricetidae; genus Microtus; species Microtus ochrogaster. Next base: position 5,402,614 of record NW_004949100.1, on the reverse strand, counting down.
AAGGACACTGGCTATCAAAACTAGGACCCAAGTTCGAATCCCAAACTCACATGAACAAAAACAAAAACTGATATGTAAGCTATCCTCTAACTTAAACATGTGTACCATGACATAACATCTCCTGCCTACCTGAAATGTGCACATAATTAGTAAAATTTAAATATAAAACATAGTGCCTAAAACAAAGTATGTCTCAATAATTTTTAATTTTTTAAAATTAATTGCATATTGAGTGATACTATTTGAAATATCGAGTTAACTGAGTTTTTAAACTCTTTAATTTCAAAATTTTACGTTAGTTCTTCTAAATATTTCAAATTTTCTAGGGATTTTGTCAAATTTATTTTTAACAATGCTATTCTAGTTATAAATACATCCTTCTTCAATACTGTTGCTATGTGAAGTCATGATTCTTTTCTTTCTTTTGGTGATTTTTTAAAAATATAACAGTGGCATATTAGCTTTTTTCCAACCTCTTTTTATTGTTTAAACTTGTTTCTTGACTTCTTTCAAAATTTATATTGCAGCCTGTTGGTTTTCAAGTTCTTTGGATTTTATCTTCTTTCTCTTATTGTTTTGCCTCCAGAATTTGACAAATTTTTCTATCTTTTTCTAATTTTTCTGTTTACTTGAGTCAATACTATTGTCATGCATTTCTTTCCTTAATTC